>NW_017831295.1:0-407 GCF_001891065.2 Hippocampus comes
ATAATAATAATAATATTAATAATAATAATAATAATGCTAAAAGGGTTCCTGTTTGTGTCACCTGTAGCTGTTCGGCAGTGAAAGACGTCCGTGCCCTTTTGGCCGGTTTGGGCTGATTGTCTTGTTCTGTCGGAACCGCTCCCTCTAATGTGATACCATTGCCTGAAAAAGCACAATGAGCAGATGATGAGTTTTCAGTCCAGTTAAATCAATTCAAATGTTTCCTTTTCCCTACAGGGTAATAAATGTGAACGACATTGTTGTTGTGATTTTCTGCTCGTCCCGCTTTTGAGTCGGGTGTGTATATGTTAATGTGTCCGCAGTGGCATCGTACAAGCAGCATTCATTTGCCGCCCGTCACTCCCACCTCCAACCCCACCCAAAAAAATGTCACTAATTCTAGAACT
>NW_017831296.1:0-407 GCF_001891065.2 Hippocampus comes
ACTCCGTAAGTAGACGATCTATCCTGCCTTGTCCGCTTTTGTTGTATTTTACGACAGTAGATGATCTGCCGTTGCCATGGCAATGATAAGAGACCATGTGACCATATTTTCCATTCAATTCAAACCTTGGCATATTTTTTTAGGAAACCATGGCACCCGAGGAAGAGTGTTAGCGACAGTCACCTTAACGATAACAAATTTGTCCCTATTGCAATCGGAGCACCGGCGAAATAATTCTGGAGCAGAGATTCAAACCATCAACCTCTGAACTGTGGGGCAGACATGCTAACCACTGCATTGTCGAACCAATGTGTGCAATTTCATATCTTGTTGTCAAAACAAAGATTTGCTGCTTCATGTCATTTTCTTCTGTGTATTTAGTCCAGCAACCCAACCCAAACCAGCCA
>NW_017831297.1:0-407 GCF_001891065.2 Hippocampus comes
ATATATATTATACGGCAACGTTACCAAGGTGCTGCTGTTGAGCCGCTGCCAGGGCATATTGTTGCTGCTGGGCTGCTGTGAGTTGCTGGACCGTGAGGGGATTTGACCGCTGGAATAACTAGAAAGGGACCAAAGAGATTGCTTCAAACTTACAATTACGAGTTCTTCATTCAAAAAACACACACACACACCTGCTGCTGCGAGCTGTAGTCAAACAACCCCACTGGGGTTCCGGAGGAGTCCACTTGAATCTGGTTCCCTGCATATTCAAACTGGAGGGATTCGACACCGGCTTGTTGTTCCATGCCACCCATGTTCTGGCCTTCCTGGTTCTGAAAGTCCTCCACTGGGCCCTTGTTGTGGTTCTGTTGTTGGAGAGCGTGGACGTGGGCGTGGGGATGAGCGTG
>NW_017831298.1:0-407 GCF_001891065.2 Hippocampus comes
ATTTTTCAGAAAAACATGACAAATGCATGTTTGTCTAAGTCTTTGTTTCTTTCCTTTTTTTTCCAGATTCAACGGCATGCTCTACATCGACCTGTGCAAAAATGGTGACATTGATTTTTGCGAGCTAAACGCGCGCTTTGGGATACGTTCCATTATTGCCGACCCAGTCACCTTTAAATCCAAGAGTAGCTATCTGAGCCTGGCCACCCTACAGGCCTACACGTCCATGCACCTCTTCTTCCAGTTCAAGACAACCTCCCCCGATGGCTTCATACTATTCAACTCAGGAGATGGGAGTGATTTCATTGCAATAGAGCTGGTGAAAGGGTAGGTTTGAAAATGGAAAACCAGACTAAACTCACAAAAATGACACCAAAAGATCGACTTTTGCAAAGAGTGTATACCCC
>NW_017831299.1:0-407 GCF_001891065.2 Hippocampus comes
TTTGCATTAGCATGAGTGCTAATGTTGGTTTTACAACAAGCAGCACTTTGGGGGAGGGTCAGTCGGCTGAGTGCGTCGAGAAGTGCCCGTTGGTCTATGAGAGTAGTGATGGCTGGCGCGGGGGTCATGTACGAGTGGGCTCCTTCCACAAGATCATTTAGTTCTAAGGCAATGATAAACACTGAAAAGTCAAAAATGAAAAAGAAACATCTTTTTAACCAAATAAGTGTATGCTCTCAACAAAAACCTGACCAAGTAGGCGACTTTATTCTATTTTTATAGTGTTAGATTAGTGCTGCATTCAAGCAAAACAAAATCAAAACACTTTATGGCTTTTGGATTGGGGCACTGACCCTCAAAGATTATTGGACTGCACATAGGCTTTTAAATAGCAAAAACTGGACTGG
>NW_017831300.1:0-407 GCF_001891065.2 Hippocampus comes
TTATTGGGATGGTAGAATCTCACTCTGAATTTTCTTAACTCCCATTTTGATTCCAGTGTTGTATGGAGTAAAATAATGCCACTTGGTCAGGCTGCCATTGTGTGGCAAGTTTCAAAACATTTCCAACATTATATGTAGTTATGAAACGATAACATGAATGAAGAAAACTGAAATTGGACATACGGCCGTACCCTGGAATACAGGTTTATTTCATTTGGTGACCAAGCTTGTCACTTACAGCAATCAAATCTCAAATCATATTTGCCCATTGAAATAAATGGAAATGCCACTAAACTGTTCCAATCACTGTGTTCCTTCTAGTATATGTTTCTTGGGTCACTGGGGAGGCAGTATAATACAGTCATGCAGCAACAAACAAGAGTTTCCCGACTTAGTAAACTAAGATA
>NW_017831303.1:0-407 GCF_001891065.2 Hippocampus comes
GGTGGTGAGAAGGTCACATTACACAAATGAGCACAGAAAAACCTCGTCATTCGCGCGGAAGTGGGACTCGGCCAGCTCGCGATCGGTCACACAAATATTGGAAACTACGTTATTAACGACCATGAAAAACAGGAATTGCCCCCCCCCCCCACCCAAAAAAAATATATATATATATATAAATCTCAGCGAGTATGCAAGGATTCTTTGTAATAAATATTTCATTTTTGAGGTAGGACTAAATGAATGAAGAAAAAAACCCCGAAGCGGCACAAAATAATAAAATCTCTTTTTTATTGTTGATTATAGAAGTGTAACAAATATAATTTCTTAAAAAGTCTGCAGCGAGTTAATCTCATTTTGAATCCACAAATCTTGATAGAAATGGCCAGCGGCTCTTTTTTTTTTTT
>NW_017831304.1:0-407 GCF_001891065.2 Hippocampus comes
CCCCAAAAAAACAAAGGAAGAAGCGTTGGCGACCTGGCAGGCGTTGTAGAGCAGCTGGTGCTCAAACTTGCGGACCCCCAGGATGTGCTGGAACATCTCGTAGAGTTGCTCCTTGCTGAGGATGAGCTCGGAAACGGCGCTGAGGTGCGGGCGTTGGGGCTGCCGCCGCATGTCCTCGTCGCCCCTGTAGATGGCGTCGTACTTGGCGATCCAGGAGGTCAGCACCGTCTCCTTGCTCAGGCCGTCGATTTCGGGGAGGCTGCGCACGCGGCGCTCGATGTTCTTCTTGAAGACCTCGCGGAAGTCGCCGGCCGAGCAGCTGCCGCTCTGAACCATGCGGCACACGCGCTCGCTCTTCAGGAAGCCCTGCGCACAAAACAAAAGTTGCATACAACTTTCATCTTGCG
>NW_017831305.1:0-407 GCF_001891065.2 Hippocampus comes
CCCCCGGCGCCCGCCCCCCCGCGTGGGCCTCCTGCCCGGCCGCGCCCCTACATCGGCGGGATCCTCCCCTCGTCTTTTGGGAGAAGGACCACTTCGGGCAGCCCGCGCGCGAGCAGAGCCAAAGCCTGCCCGGGGACGCGCTGGGCCTCGGCCAGCGTCCGGGCGGCCCGTCCGGCGAGCTGCGCGACGAGATGAGGAGCAAGCTGAGCACGCTCTACCCCAAGGACACGGTTGAGGGAGTGATGAACGCCTACCCGCACGTGTCAGAGGTCACTGAATTGATCGCCCTGATCCAGAGCTACAGGAGTAGCCGCGTTGCCCTCTGATGCCACACGCGCATTTTGGGTCACGAAAGAACACACACGGGGGGTGTCCGATTTGGTCAGACTGCAAATCCGTCTTGCCTT
>NW_017831306.1:0-407 GCF_001891065.2 Hippocampus comes
AAAAAAAAAAATGATGAGCACTATGTCATGTTGTTCTCAGGACGATCGCTGACCACTTGATGAAGCACACCTGCAGGCGGACGAGACCAGACCCGTTCTTACAAACTTGGATCTTCACTTCCTCAAGTCCTGACATCCTCACATCCTCGCCTCCTCCTTCACCTCGCAATGGTCTTTTCTAGATTCCTCCACCCTCCATGCTGCAAACTCACATTCTTCCTTCCTTCCGCACGCCCTTGCGACCTTTCCCGCTCGCAAACCTCCTCACATCATTGTAACCTTGCATCATCACATCCTTACATCTTAGCCTCCTTGCATCCTTCACCTGCGCGTCACCTCACATCCTCGCATCACTTGCGTAACCTTACATCTCCCTCCTGGCCGTGCATCCTCGCATCCTTGCCCCC
>NW_017831307.1:0-407 GCF_001891065.2 Hippocampus comes
ATTATTTCCTGGAATGTGCCCCACTGTCCGTTTTACATTTCCATTTTTTAAGTTCAGCCGTGTAAGTCTATTAGGAGACACCCGAGAGTTTGAATAGAAATTTGTATGACACCATCCTTTTAAATCACACAGCGGCTTCTAATTTATTGCCGCGGGATGAATTGTTTGAACTGATGAGATGGAGCCGCACGCAGGGCTTGTTTATGTCCTCCTACTTCAGCGAATGCTTCGCAGTCAGGCAGCTGAAGTGTAATTAATTAGTGTTAATATTTAATGGCTTGCAAAATAGAAATCACACTCCACTCGCATGATTTGTCTTTGCAACCACACCAATAACACAGTTCTTTTGGGATGACAGTAATTCATGTTTTTATATGGGACTTGAATTCTAAAATGGAATTTTTTTT
>NW_017831308.1:0-407 GCF_001891065.2 Hippocampus comes
AAAAAAAAAAGTTTAAAATCAGATCAGGTCAGCGTAGTAAGGCAAGAAGAATAATGACATCATATCGGCATCAAGCCTTTCATCTGTTTTCTTCCTGTGCTCAGCCGGACGCATATCATGGGTTTCCTTCAATAAAGAAACAGATTTTGCCGACAATGGCAGGAAAGTACAATAAAGTTGCAAATTGAAGTCGTATCCTCCAAATAACAGTCGGTGTTCCGGCAAGTAATCAACTCAGATTTGACAATGATACAGTAAAATGAGTTTGATGGGACTTTCCCTGTTAGTGTTTAAATCGGCGCTAATCAGAAACACGGGTTCTTACCTTTTACATGGAGACTTCCGCCCATGCGCGATCATTTTGATTATTTCATCCTATATTTGGCACGCAACTTGAACATGTCATC
>NW_017831309.1:0-407 GCF_001891065.2 Hippocampus comes
TTGTGAGGCTGTACTGTCCTGTATCTTTCCGCGAATCACTGCTCCATTGTTTGAATCCTGCGCTCAGTGTTTGTGCTACATTTGAGGTAATTAGACCTCATTGGGTTTTTGTTTCATGCTCGCTGAGGTCACGGAACCTATTAAAAGAGCCATAAAAGCTCTGATGTAACGGGTTCAATTGGAGTAAAGAGACTTTCTCCACCCTTCTATGCTCCCATTTCTCCCTCTCCCTCGGTCTGTGCCTTTCCTGTTATGAAATATTAATTGGGAATCAGTGGAGAGCTTGTCTACTAAATGCTGGAACAGAAGGGCCCCGTTGGCCTCCGGGCTGAATGTTTTTTTTTTGGGGGGGTGGGGGGTGATCAGCGTTCTCATCCTGTTTACCTGCAGGGACACCCCCCCCCCCC
>NW_017831310.1:0-408 GCF_001891065.2 Hippocampus comes
AAAAAAAAAAAAATGCTATCTGCTAGAAACACTACACTTCCGAGGAAACGTGACAACAGTTTGAGCAAACATGCCTCGAGAAAGTACCAGGTCCAACGCGTTCTTGTTCTTATTTTTTTAAACACAGTTGTGTGTTGCTGACAACTGATGTAGCCGCAAGGGGACTGGATATCCCCAATGTGCAGCATGTCATTCACTACCAGGTAAGATTTCTTACTTGACATTCTCCTTTCAGTGAACGTTTTGAAACCGAGGGTCAAACAACTGAAATGTCAACAGTACTACACGATTATTCTGGCAAGGTGGCAACATTTGTGACTGAACTGTACTGCTTTGCGGGCTCTGTATTTGTGAATGTGACTCAAACTAGACAAGTGCAGTCTCAGAAAAAAAATAAGACGCTGACAG
>NW_017831311.1:0-408 GCF_001891065.2 Hippocampus comes
TGGAGAATTTTGAAGGAAAAGTATTTTTACACTTTATGGAGAGAAAGTGAAGCACTGTGACTCATTTCAGAATGCATTCATACCTGTATGCTTCAACAAAGCAAACTTCAGTCTGGTTCAATTCGGAGACATCATCTGTATGTCGGAGACATCTTGTGTATTTTAAAAAAATATACGATGAATTATAGGAATTAATCTTTGGTCATTTTGGCTAGAGTTGAACATCTTGTGATTTATTTATTATTCCCCCCCCCAACCCTCAGGGTCAAGTGACAGACACTAATCGACGACTACAAGAAGCTGGGCGGGAGGTAAGGCCAGCTCATCTGCCGTGCACCTTATTCAATTTTTTTTTAAAAATTTTCAGCACTTTAACATCTGTCAGACTAAATAAACCTTAATACCAGT
>NW_017831313.1:0-408 GCF_001891065.2 Hippocampus comes
AAAAGTGTGTCTTGCCATTTTTTTTCTTCAGAATATTCCTCAACAATCTCAACTAAATAGTTTGATTGATTTATATAATACCACTGGGTATCTCTAGGGTTTTTATAAAGGCTTATTTTATAATATTCTTTTTTGTCAATAATTGTGTCTTTTTCTAGAGAAGCTTTGTATCCTTTTTCTTTATAAAATATTAATTCATCAAAAAAATCTGCCTCTTCGTGCATTTCTATTTCCATATCTTTTGGCATTTCTTCAATGACTCCATTATCGATGATATATCCTTTGTTACCGTCATAGCTTAAAATTCGTTCTCGGTAAGGATATTTAAAGATCATTTTAAAATTATTTGGTTTTAGCATGTACTGATAGCTTACAAATTCATTTTCGCCAACTTTACCTGAGAGTTCC
>NW_017831314.1:0-387 GCF_001891065.2 Hippocampus comes
TCACCTATTCGCGCGATTTCTGCGGAACGAATTCGCTGAAAAAGCCCCGTCTCATTGTTGATGACATATTTGTTTGTCAGGGAGTTTAGCCTGAGTTGTAACAAGAAGTTACAGTCCCTGCCACGTGTGTATGTACGGTATTTGCACGCTTGTGTTGCATTTTTGTCAAGCGGCCCAAACTATCAAAAAAATAAATACATATACATATATATCAAACTTTCAAAATATCACGTGAAAGTTGACACAACCAATCAAGCATACAACCTGCATGTTCACTACAGTACACTCGTTTTGTTCACAAGTCCACCCACGACAAATCTGTTCTACGCGAACAAAGCGGCCTGCAGCCTGACAGGCTACACACACACACACACACACACACACACA
>NW_017831316.1:0-408 GCF_001891065.2 Hippocampus comes
TTTTTTTGTGAGCTGTGTCCAAATATTTTCTTGTGCCCTTCACACGTTTCCCAAGGCAGCGAGCACAAAGCCGCCCTCATCTCCTTCTTCATGTTCTTCTTCTTCTCCTTTTTCTTCCTCGCCTTCTTCCCCCGTCGCATCCTTTTTCCCCCCACTCGCACTCCAGTAGCCGCTCGCTCCCCACCCGCCCGCTTTATTCAAAATTGACATTTCACGGTGCTTAATCTCCAAGGAGGTACAAATGGGTGCATTCCATCATGCTGAGTGATATGAAAAGCCCCAGACCTTTTTTTCAATGGGATGTGAGAGACACAATCAAATAAATAAATCACCCTCTTCCCAGAATGCCGCAGTAGTGGAGACAAAACAGTGAAAGGGGTAATTTTGGGGCATTTCAAGAAAAAAAAA
>NW_017831317.1:0-407 GCF_001891065.2 Hippocampus comes
GGGGGGGGGGGGGGGGGGGGGGGGGGGGGAGATGAAATGGAGTTGTTCCTCTGAGCAACCTGAGGGGGTGTGTTGCGTGTGCATGCTCTCAACATGGAGGTGATTATGTCGAAATGGAGGAAAATCAATCCAACAATATTGTTTCAAAAAAGGTCAGAGCTGCCAAATATCACAGGAAATCTTTTCCAGCGTGCTACAAATTGTCCGTCTATTGAGATTTGGTAAAACATGCGACTCCTTGTCCCACCTTGCTGTTGTGCTCTCTGTTTCAAGTTATTTTCAACAATTGTTTGTGATCACAACTGCTGCTGATTCGAACTAAAATTATGTGACAACATGGTTCTCAGAAAGAGTGTGTCATGAGAGCCCCAAAATAAACGTATTCAAAACCAGGTGAAAATCATATA
>NW_017831318.1:0-408 GCF_001891065.2 Hippocampus comes
AAAGGATGACTGACAAAGCAGGATTTGAAATAAAACTGCAGGGTGTTAACCGAAAATGAAGTCGACACTATGCGCTTCAGGGACAAAGAAACACATCACACCTCACAGCACATTTTGTGTTGATGTGTAAACGACGGGAGTGACAGTGGGTTGGAGGGTGGGGTGGGGGTTGCAGCATTGGTTCGAATGTGAAAGTTCTCCTCACCAGTTTGTGCTGCCATGCTGCAACATCTCGCTTTCACCAACGTCTCTGGGGATGGCAGGTAAGTAGGACACAGTGCGGTTTTCAGATGTTTGATCAGAAGGATGGATATTGCTCTCCTGTTACCGTTTTTCAGCGTGATTTTCAACAAACCATTTTGGGAATTTTCTTTTTCATAAGAGCCCCCTCTTTAAAAAAAAAAAAAA
>NW_017831319.1:0-408 GCF_001891065.2 Hippocampus comes
GGGTCCACTTCAACTGCTTCGGTGTCAAACAAACACGAAGGTCAGAAAAGTGGGGAAAAAGCCAGCCAGCGTGTCTCATTAGTTGGTCGTCATCGCCATGGCAACCTCCGACTGCAGTTGAACCCCTCCCCTCGTTGCCAGATCTCACATCGAGCCGTGAACATCCGTCGGAGGTGTTGGCCAAAACGCTTGATTGACAGTCATGCTCATTTAGGTTATTGTCGAAAGAAATCATCCGGACGTTGAAATCAATTTCTCTGAGACACCTGGAGGAGGTGCGCGTTTCATGGCACACCTTTTGGGGCTTCAAACGAAATGCTACGACAATCAGGAACGGGGATTTGATGACATTTGTTTGATCAATTTGGTGTTCGGGTTGGTCTACCTGGCTGTTGCTGATGCTTTTTT
>NW_017831320.1:0-408 GCF_001891065.2 Hippocampus comes
TCAACAAAGTCAAGTCTCATACTGTAACAAGGGAATCGTGGCATTTCAAAGTGCAATGTACAAACTCCAACGACAAGATCGGAACAAAAATTACGAAATGATCAGAGGATGTTGATTTGACATGATCCTACCGACACGTCACTTCCTTGAGCTTATGCCTCTGTTGATATCAAATGGTTGTTTGACCTTACTAGTACATTGTGGCTTGGAAATAACTTGTATTCAGATGTTATCTGTCCATCCACTTATCCACTTCTTATTTTCAGAGCCTGTTGACTTTGGGTACTCGATTCCAGTCAGTTAGAGGAAAATAAAAGATAATTATAATCATAATAAATGTGGGCGGCCCGGTGTCCAGTGGTTTGCACGTCGTCCTCACAGTGCAGAGGTACCAGGTTCAATCCCAGC
>NW_017831321.1:0-408 GCF_001891065.2 Hippocampus comes
TTTTTTTTTTTACTGTACTGGATATGCAAAGACTAAATTATCCGTGCGTGAGGAAGGTGGTTTGCTGCGATTAACTGACCGCCAATCAAGGATGTAACTTCCCATAAAGTCAGGAAGGATAGACAATGGCTGCACTGCCCAATACCCAATTATGACTGACACTGTTTCAATTGCATTGATTTCATAATTAGAAACGCAATGTGATGCAGTTCTACACCAATGAACACCACCCAACCGCTGTCAAGTAAAAGCGAATATGTTTACATACAACCAAGTGTTATGCAGTGTATAATAAAGTGGATAAACACCGAGCAAGTCATTGAGAGGCAGCCAGTCCACGAGTAAGAGATTGGAAGGTTTGCTCAAGTGACGTGGCCAAAGGTCACGGTCATACCTGAAAGCAAAAAG
>NW_017831322.1:0-408 GCF_001891065.2 Hippocampus comes
CTGTGAGTCAGCGCTGCACAGTTTAACCCCAACCCACTAAACGCGGTTTGAACGCCAAACACTCGAAACTGCAAGCGCATGTGTCATAAAGTTACATTTCCACCTATAGCACGACTTGTCAGTGCACATCAGCTTCTCACTTTGTGGTTAAATTCATCCCGGCCTGTCTTGCAGTTCTACACAAGCACAGGCAGGATATTGCGAGCGACAGAAATATCAACTTGTTGAATGCTGTGTATACTTTCATCAGAATCTCCTCCACCACCGTTACGTTTCTAAGAGTGTATTCCGATGCCCGTATGTCATCCCTCGACAAAATGTGGCACAATTACAGGGCAAGAATAAGTAATAAGAAAACCTTTAGACGTCTCAAAATGGAGAAATTCCCAATTTAAAGCAGCAAAGTTA
>NW_017831323.1:0-408 GCF_001891065.2 Hippocampus comes
ACTACATTTTGCATAATAATCATAGGCATTTTCAAAACCGTGGGCAGGACCGGTGTATACATCATCAAAATCCTTTAAAGTTTGAATGCTGTTGATTTGGGCGTCTGAGATTTGGCTTGGAAAAAGCTGTTGTTTTGCCCGTAATTTGGCCAACAGGTTTTTTTTGAAGCGTTGCGAATACAGTACATTTTTTGATTTGAGCAATTCGTCACAGGCATCTTTCAGATCACAGGGCACTGAAACCGCTACCGCTGCCCTGAGCTTTTTCGAAATGATATTCCCTTCCCCTAAGTATTTTAGAAGCAAATTGCCCCCGAGGCTGAACCCCATCAAATAGATTTCATCATAATTTTCATCTGATAAAATTGAATCGATGACCGAAATCAGGTCTTCAGTAGCTCCCGAATG
>NW_017831324.1:0-408 GCF_001891065.2 Hippocampus comes
ACTAATTTAAGGTTGAACAGCTTTAAAATACAAATTGTTGATATTTATGCCAGAAATGTTTGTGAGCACAACAAAGCAATCAAGTTGTTTGCTCCTAAATAATTTGATGAGTTGTCTTTATGAATATCTTCAAGTTAGGGGACAATGCAGGGGACAATTATTGCTGCAACCTCTTATTTCTTTGTTTTGAAATGCGGTAAAAACCAATTTTAGCAACAGTAAAACTTCAAATATTGTTTTAATTGCCCAACTTTTATTGACGTGTCATTCCGGAAGAGGTGGAAATAATTGAAAATAGACATACAGATGTGACAAATAATTTCGACGTATATATTTGCAATATCAGTTAACATATCACAGTGTCTACCACAAAACACAAGGACATCGTTAAATAGTTTTTTTTTTTTT
>NW_017831325.1:0-408 GCF_001891065.2 Hippocampus comes
ACTGAGGGCCAGCTGATGCTTGCGGATGTTATGCATCCATAATCATCAGCATCACCGTCTTTGATATGTTCAAAGTCGCCCTGCG
Source organism: Hippocampus comes (assembly GCF_001891065.2). Taxonomy (NCBI): domain Eukaryota; kingdom Metazoa; phylum Chordata; class Actinopteri; order Syngnathiformes; family Syngnathidae; genus Hippocampus; species Hippocampus comes. The sequence goes on from NW_017831325.1 coordinate 86, forward strand.
GCGTGCTCATGCATATGACTGGACTGATCATTATTGAATTCAGCCTGCTTGTGCCATTGCAGATGCAATTCCATGTTGCAATGTGAGAATAAAAAGCTCACAAACGCACACATTCATCATCCCGTTTTCTCACCAGACACCAGCCCGTGCCCGATTTCTCAATCAAATGAGATGATATGCAAGCGCTGTGTGAAAAACGATAGCCTGTCAGAGATGATGATGCTTTAATTGACAATCGATACCCGGGTGAGCTGAACTATTATGTTGCGTGACGGGAGCAACAACGTGTTACAGGTGCGTAAAACTAGCAGAGTGATGGTCTG
>NW_017831326.1:0-408 GCF_001891065.2 Hippocampus comes
ATTAAGCTAGCAGACGTTAAAGCAAATTGTTACACAATGTGTAATACTTTTCTTTAAGGTTTAGTTTTCCAGTAAGCTTCGACTGGCAGTAAAAATAAATCAATAGTAAAATAATCCTTCACTAACTGCCATACTGCTGCTTGTTGTTCATGTTGTTGTTGTCATGTTCAAACAGATTCCGAAGAGCGAAGAACAGTCATGCAATTTGTCAAATGAGTAAATACGGTCTTAAAGTCTGAAATGGAAGGCTTGAAAATGCTAAATTAACCTCGAGTCTAATTAAGACGCGTATTCAAAATGTGTTAAAAGCTTTCTTATGAGAATTTTGTGGGATTTTTTTTCCCCCCAAAATTAAAACACTTCAAAAACACAGCAGGCATACCCTGAACATGACAAGAACATGACAAG
>NW_017831327.1:0-408 GCF_001891065.2 Hippocampus comes
ATGTATGATGGGCTGATTTGCCTTTCATATGATGATTGCTGTAACTAAAAATACATAATGAAAAATTATATATATATCCTATTGCTAATACTAATAGGAAGTGCTACATATGCACACGATTTAAAAGGAACTATTGTAGATGAAGCCAATGTGCCCATTGAAGGTATTTCAGTTGTCAACCAAACTACGGGGGGATATGCCTTTTCAGATGTTTCAGGTTATTTTGAATTGGATGATATCTCAGTAGGGGATATTGTCGTTTTCAGTGGCCTTGGTTATAAGAGACAGGAATTGAATATTACTGAAAGCCAATTGGATGCAACAGTCACGATTATCTTATTACAAGAAGCCGTATCACTTGATCAAGTGATCTTGCTTTCCAAAATTGACCCTTTAACCGAATTGGTC
>NW_017831329.1:0-408 GCF_001891065.2 Hippocampus comes
ATTTTCAGGAAAGTCCACTTTCATCTCTGCACAAACTAGCCCAGATTGTCGCCTCACTAACAGGGGACAGTACAGCTAACACACTTTTGTTTTGTTTGCTTGTTTCTCATCTCCCTTTGACAATAAATGATCCCAGCAAATAGGGGGACTGCGTAATACACAAGTGCAGAAGAAAAAAATGCTTTTTAAGGATGATTTTGGAGTGTCAGGGGTTGTAGTATGGGTGTAGTGTACCCGGGTGTTATTCTCAGAAAATTACAGTAGTTAATGTTTTGGGAACACTGTGGTAACATTTTCATGGTCTTTACTGTGTGAATCATCGGCTAGCTTCTTAGACAGTGAGACATCTTAATCCACATGATCTCACAGTTGAGGCCGGTGTCCTGGCTGTTTGCTCAACACATCCGT
>NW_017831330.1:0-408 GCF_001891065.2 Hippocampus comes
TACAGTTATGAAACATACAACGGATTCATTGATTTAGAGACACAAAAGTGATTAAAAAAAGCAGATTTTTACAGCTTACACAACATCTTTAACGAAAGACACATCAATTAACAGCAGCAATTTAAACTCAAGGAACAACAGTTAGGTCGGCCCTGTGACGCCTGGCTCATGAATTTCTTGACACGAAAAGGAAATTATGCATTATAAAAATCAACAATGAAAAATATTTCGAACATGAAACAATACAACAAAATGTGGACACCGTGTTTAGCATGCACATTGTAATGTCGTTTTAAAAAAAGGTATTATTTATTTTTCTTTCTTGCTTCCTTCCTCGGAGCATAAATCATTTGAAATAATTCACACAGATTTGTATCCAAGCAGGATGAAAAACAAACAAACAAAAAA
>NW_017831331.1:0-408 GCF_001891065.2 Hippocampus comes
AAAAAAAAAATCATTCATAACGTAATTAAAAAGGTAGCGAAGAACGAAACACTTTGAGCTGTATGACTTTGTATATGGTGTGCATGCTTTGGCCACCAGGTGGCGGTTAATACATAAACTCGCAACATGTAAATTTGATGATAAAACAGAAGTCTGTCGCAACTACGCAACAGTTAACAGTAGTTGTTTATTGCGGAGGGTGAAGAATATAATCCCATGTGTTTAAGCATGTGTTGCGACCGCTCGTGTTCATTGATTTAAAATGGCTCGCATCTTAAAAAACTCACAAGTTGGGTCACTCGTAAGTCGAGGCACCACAGTATGACAATGCTGATCAATAATATGTCCCCGTCTTTATTGTTGTTGTTTTTTTTCCGCAGACTTTGACGTTTGACGGCGTCGAGGCCG
>NW_017831332.1:0-408 GCF_001891065.2 Hippocampus comes
TCAAATTGAATTGTGACCCCTGCAATGTGAAATAGCAATTTCTTCTTCTCCTAATGTGACCTTTTTCTCGTCACATTGCAACATTGTGACTATTATTCTTGTAGAATTCTGACTCAACTCTCAGAAAAATGCAACTTTTTGTCTCACTGTATTTGGATTTCTGTCACGCGCAAATGTTTGGGTTTAGCTTTTCACGATTGAATGTAATAACAGAAGCCGTGCAGTATCGATGAAGATCCAAATTGGTGCTGCGCCCTATTAGGATTGTTCCACTTTTTATCAGATGCACATTGAATAGAATATAATAGCACTCCTGTGTCTGTGCTTGAGATGTACCATCTAAAATGGAATATTTTATGTTTTGCAAAAGCATTGCTGTATCTGTAACCTTGTCAAGGGATACCAATT
>NW_017831333.1:0-408 GCF_001891065.2 Hippocampus comes
TCACGTTTGAATAGAACGAACGCAACGCTCTGCTAACGGCCATACTGTCCGAGTTAATTAAACTCAAAGGAAATAACAAATCATCGACCATTCCTCTTTGCACAATATCTTTAAATGGTCCAGCGACTCTCCTCTCCACTCTCCTCTTTAGCTTCTTCCACAATTTTTGGGGTTGAGGTCTGGGGACTGAGATAGCCAGGGGAGGAGCCTGATTCTGTCTCTGCAACAAAAGTTGAATTAGTCTTCAGTTTTTTAACAGATCTTAACCACGGGTGCGCCGTTGAATAAGGAGGGCACTGTATATTGAATTGTTATTAGTGTTTTTTAAAGAATATTTGGCGTTTGTAAAATAAGGAAACTAATTGTTTTATTTTGTTTTTTGTCAGTTTACAATGGGCTATTTTTTTT
>NW_017831334.1:0-408 GCF_001891065.2 Hippocampus comes
TTAATGCCATCTTGAAGTCAACGAATCTCTAATCGCATGTTTTGGCATCTCGTCTTCCAATCAGGCAGAGGACTTTCACGCGCGCAACCACGACAGTCAGCGTCATGGTGAGTTGTATCATTTTTTTTAATGAAAAAATTACGGGAATATGGCAAATATCAATGACGTCATCGATTAATCGACCTCAACTCGACTTTCCTCACATTTTGGTCACTTATAGAAACAAAATATTGAGTCGTTCAACCCCAAGTTTGCCTTTGGCAAACAAAAAAATAAAAGATGTGATTGAATATGAAACTTTTCGATCAAATTAGCCTCAATTCCCAGTTATTTCCTGTCGACAATTTCCTGACTGGTTAGCACGTCCGCCTCGCAGTGCAGCGGTACCGGGTTCAATTCCAGCTCCAG
>NW_017831335.1:0-408 GCF_001891065.2 Hippocampus comes
TTCTTATTTCTTCTATTTCCCTGAAAAGCCATTATTCTATGGATTCTCTACAGATCAATCCTGTTCATAGTCACAGGAAAGCTGGAGTCTTATCACAGTTGACTGCGGGTGATCAGTGTGGTAAAACCGAGACTGGTTGTCAGCAAGTTGCATGGCCAAACAAACATTTACACTTAAATTCACATGATTAAACAAAGTATATTTTTGGAAAATATCGAAGGTTTCGCGGGATGCGGAAGGAAACTGGGCTGTCCAGAAAGAACCCAGGCAAGCACTTGGACCCAGGAACTTTTGACTGCGTTGCAGACATGCGAACCTCATGTACCAGCATCTTCCTGAAAATATTTTTGTGTGCAGTCAAGCTAATTTACAAACAATAAAACCTTCAACCAAAGAACAACCGAGCAC
>NW_017831336.1:0-408 GCF_001891065.2 Hippocampus comes
TTATTGATTTTGCTTTTCATTTCCGACACCTGTTGGATAAAACATAACCTTGGGGTCATTTTGACCCAGAAACATTATTGCTGTTCCTGACAACTTTAGGTTGATGGAAATAAAACAACTCTGTGGATTTCCTCCCCCGTTTTGACAAGTTGGAAAATTACTCATGCCAAAGGGTCAAATTGAGCGAGGACACCGCTGGTCCCGAGAACCTAAGAGTGGGCTCCACATATTTTGATTTTACCATTCAAAGCAGTATTGTAGACGACTGCGGCATAAGATAGCACCAAAAAAATGTAGTCTGGCCATGAGGAATCGAGGACAAGGCTCCGGCCTGACTCGTTGTGGGCAGATGACGTCACGCCATCACTCAACAGAAACAAGGAGGGGGGAGGAGGGAAAAAAAAAAAA
>NW_017831337.1:0-408 GCF_001891065.2 Hippocampus comes
TTTGTAGCCGTGTCTGGAGAGCACCACCGGGACAGTACCGATTGCAACATTTTTGACAGGGGAAAATTTGCTATCTGGGTCAATCTCACTATCAAGTGCCTTTGGTGTCCTGATCAAAATCACTCAGTCATCAAGAAAACGTATCAGAAGAAAGGAATTCTGAGGACTTATAAGTGACCAAACATTTGCACGCATAGCAGGAGGTGAAATGTGTTTGCTTTGATTTATACCCGCCCACACCCTATTGGATGTCCTTCACCATGCAGCCGACTTTTCCAAAGATATACTTTGTAAGTTCTTTTTGTACTATTATTGGGGATGCTCCAATGATTTAAAGTGTTCTTTTTTTATCTGACCTTCATTTTATAAATACAATCAATTGGTCTCCTTTCAGTTTCCTTTTTTTTT
>NW_017831338.1:0-409 GCF_001891065.2 Hippocampus comes
AAACTAAAGTCTGACCGCTTTATTTTCTGTAGTAGACGTATGTCACCGGGAAGAAAATAATTTCTCTTAAATGTTTTCTACCAGATTTATACTTTTACTGCCAGTAAACCAGAAATTATTTTAAATTTATATTTTAGATGCTCCCAATGTAAATTGGAGATCGTATTACACTCAATTTACCTTGAAGGAGCCTCTTCCTAACGTATTGAGTTTTATTTATTACGCTATTTCTCTTTTATACGCTACTAAATAAATTCTCTAATATCGTTGAGAGTGCCGCAATTTAAAATTTTAAATTAATAGCGTCCATGAATCTTACCTGACGCTGCCCCTCACCCACTACTTAGTTATACATGGCGTACTGCTAGTATTCACTACTAACGCATCCCATTTGTGACAGCATGTGACA
>NW_017831339.1:0-408 GCF_001891065.2 Hippocampus comes
TGACAATTTATTAGACACCGACGGACATGATTTTTAAGAAATAATTGCATCCATCCCACCAGATACGTGAAAAACAGACTGAGATGAACAGAGAAATCGTGGCCTTGAGAGACTCCAAACTTCGGCTTTTATCAAAACTACGGGCCGAGGCGAAGCAGTTCCAAAGGGTCCGGGGTCTTCTGCCATCCCATCTCCAGCGCCTTCCGCCCCCTCTACCAACGATACATCCAGAGGAAATCCAGGACAAGATACCGTGCACCCGACGCATCCTGGAGAAATACAGGCTGCTGAGGGACCAGAGGTGCCCAAGCCACATTTGAACGATCACCACATCTGTGGTCAAAGATACTGTTCTTCAGAGTTTCGTTCACGGGGAAGACATGAAGGATCAGCTTGCATTTTCTGCCC
>NW_017831340.1:0-408 GCF_001891065.2 Hippocampus comes
GCGCTGCCCCTGCTCAGTTCAACATGGCTAAAATATAAATAAAAGCCACCGACCACACTGACCGCAGTTAAACCGACTTCATTTAACAATAAAACCCATGGGGGCAATACCAATTACGGGCCTTGAACCCACAACCCTGAAATGAACAGAAGCAAGATGGCTTGTACGCTACCTCCATCAAGAAGAAGAAGAAGAAGAGGAAGATGAGCGGTGAAGCAAGGAGTAGACACTCGACTGCCTTTTCCCGGACGCGGCTGGACTGGCGGCACAATATCCAGCACATCTGCGCATGAATCTTTGATGAGGCGCGTCAGACGGCCAGTGGCTACTAGACACTTAGTGGACATCCAATAGGCCTGTCGGGGCAGACCTCTCCGTGTCCCCCCCCCCCCCCCCCCCCCCCCCCCC
>NW_017831341.1:0-409 GCF_001891065.2 Hippocampus comes
TGCAAAACGCACCTGATTAAAAGCCACAGCAGCTAAATTTTGCCATAAAAACACATTTGTACATAGATGGCTGTTGTAAAAATGAGTTAAATTCATACATAAACCTTGTCACATTTCAAGCCGCAGGGTTCAATGCGTTGGAAAACAAATATTGGCTTATAGACCAGAAGATATGGTAAATGTAGGCTTATATCTGGGTGCATTTTTGTGGCAATATAACGACAATCGTCATCATAAATATTTCCAAAAGCTGTAATTGAATTACTTATTCCCTCCCAATAATATGATCAATTACAGTTGCAAATTTTTTTGCAATTAGATTACATACTACATGAGATAGAATACATATATTCCATTACTCCTCAATCCATGTTTCACCCCAAATCAGATGGGATTGGCTTCAATTATT
>NW_017831342.1:0-409 GCF_001891065.2 Hippocampus comes
AATTGGGATTTCATTTTTACTAACATCCCAAATCGTTTCAGGAGTGATAATTTTAAGCCCACTATCAGCCAGTTCAGCATTATAAATATCATAAGCTTTAGCAGCGACCATTTTATTTCGTCCTCCTGCCAAGCAGGCAATAATGGGATTAATGATTCGAGTTTTGGATTGAAGAGGTAGCCGATTCCAAGGTTTCTGTGTCAAATATCTAAAAGCAGCACGAATGGGTTGCCATTGCCCTTCTAAGTCGCGAAGTTCCATCACTTGATCCACAAAACGAACCGCTGGATTAGCATCTTTATCATAAAAAGGAACATAATAAATAGGCTCTTCAAGGACATCTGCAATGACTTTCGCATAACCAGAGGTTTCCATTGAGTTTTTGTCGTATAATACTGCAATTCCCCCA
>NW_017831343.1:0-408 GCF_001891065.2 Hippocampus comes
AAAAAAGTATTGAATAAATTGAAAAAAGTATTGAAAATCCACTTGGCTCAGATGCTCCTAAAAATCAGTTTGACGTAAAAGAGGAAGTCACCTGATTGCCTGCTCCACCTCGCCTCCATCCACCAAGCGGGTGGCGTCGTCCGGCCACGTGACCACGAACCAAAATGACACTCGCGGCGTCTCGTCACAAACAATGATATTGGCCACTCTGTGGAGATATCCCATAAACAAATAAAATGCAACTCATTGGCTTTTATGGAGCGATAGTCCACATGCTGTTGTTTTTCTGCAACTTGCATGTGCTATTAACAAACTGTTAAACGTGAACTGGTTTTTTTTTTCCATGTTTGACTCCAATAAAACTAGTTTTAAAGGCGTTGTTTCACTGAAATTTGATGAGAAAAATGA
>NW_017831344.1:0-409 GCF_001891065.2 Hippocampus comes
AACCTACATGTATTATGTCTGTATGAATGATACAGCATCCTTGTGTCCAAGGTACTCACCTTAAACAGGAGATGCCCATTCCCAAATCTTTATCCACAGATTCTGGACTACTGGGTCTTCGGACGCATCTTCTGCGACATTTGGGCGGCGGTGGACGTCCTGTGCTGCACGGCGTCCATCATGTCGCTGTGCGTCATCTCCATCGACCGCTACATCGGTGTGCGCTACCCGCTGCAGTATCCGGTCATCGTGACGGAGCGGCGCGCGCTGCTCGCCATGCTGGCCGTCTGGATCCTGGCCATCGTTATCTCCATCGGACCGCTCCTCGGATGGAAGCAGCCGCCATCGCAGGTGGGCGTGTTCTGCGCAAACACAACTCTTGCAGAGACACATTTTCGGAAAAAAAAAA
>NW_017831345.1:0-409 GCF_001891065.2 Hippocampus comes
AGATGGTAGTGTTTACCAAAGTATAGATGTATAGACTCCGCCCAGTTATGGCGTTAGACCCGGAAAACCGTAAGCACGTACTGGGTTCTCGCTTCCGTCAAAGACACGCCAAGTATAGGACTTACATCACACGGGGAAGCATGCAGAATCTGCAGATTAAGCATGTTGGTTCGCTCCTAAGAATAATACATTTAAAATCATTTTGCAGACTAACAACCAGTCAGTAAATAACTATTTTAATTTAGCGGGTCGGAGGACAAACATGTCTGCGTCCGCATCCCAGAAAGGCTCACCATCCTCCAACTCACCTGCTTTTGACGGTTTTCCTTTTCCGGTGGTCGGAAGAACTTCTGAGGAAAACTCCAGCGGGGAGCAGCAGCCAACTGGAGTGAAAAAGAAGCCGTGCCGC
>NW_017831346.1:0-402 GCF_001891065.2 Hippocampus comes
ATTAGACTGTGTCTTCCACTAGATGGTGGTGGTGTTGACCTTCACAGCATCCTAACGATGCCTCACCGTTACATCATGGAGAACTGAACGCCCCCCCCGCCCCCTCATCCAAATGCATGAAGCTGTTTGCTAAGCAAGAGAGAATCAGTGAGTTCAAATGCAGCACACACACACTCATGCTCAAATATTGATGACAATTATTCAGTGTAAAATATTGATGGCTGTTGGTTGTTGCGCACAGATGAAAACATTTCATGAACATTTCACTCTCGCAGAGCTGTCAGATGAGAGCACGGAGCTACTGAAATATGAATATGATTTTATGATTGCATATTTTGGATGCTGGAATTGGATCTGCTGCTGCTTATTACTGTGACCACACACACACACACACACACACAC
>NW_017831348.1:0-409 GCF_001891065.2 Hippocampus comes
TAAATGCAGCTTCACCTTGTTTACTTTGACCTCTGGGCTCCACTCATTGACTCACTTCTGCAGATTCCACGGCCCGACTAGGTTTGTATTCAATTAGCATTTCTTTAATGAATTTGTGTATGTACTGTATAGGCGTGAATGTGACTTTCAATGATTATTTACACATCCCTGCTCAAATTCTAGGTGACTTTAAGATGAAAAAGATGAAGCCATGATAAATAATTTCAATATTTTTTTTCCACCGTTACTGTAAATTATAACCTGCACAAACAATCTGAAAAAAGGGGAAGCAGAATTACTGTCCTGGAACTGCGTTACAGCAATATAGTTGCACAAATGGTTGTACAATCCCTAAAACAACCATTTACCAGCCAGAAAAGATCTCCAGACTGAAGAAGTGTTGCAAGCC
>NW_017831349.1:0-409 GCF_001891065.2 Hippocampus comes
ATGAAATTGGTGCCATTTTAAATAAAATCGAATCTGATTTTAATTTCAAAAATCCCGCGGTCCACATACCACAGCTTGTCACGGCATACCAATTGCTACAAAAAAGCAGTGATGAACATTGGAAAAGACTAAAGTCCAAACAACTTGAACATATAATCTTGGCCTGCTCGGGTCTTTATTTGGAGGCAAGTGCCGAAGTTTCCTCCTCATACCCCGGAGCATCTGTCAAAATCAATATTGAGGCCCTGAATCGGGCTGGAAAAAATATCACCCTTGAATCGATAGCTATTTCAGATGGTGGTGTTTCAACAGAAGTCAACACTGCACTACGAACAAATGAGAAACAAAATTTAAACATCGATTTGATTATCCCCAAAAATCAAGGCTACACTTCTCCCTACTGGCTTAA
>NW_017831350.1:0-409 GCF_001891065.2 Hippocampus comes
AGAAACGTAAATATTTGCTTATTGGATTTGTCTCCATATTTGTCGATTACTTCTTGTGCAAAGGGGAGAATAATATTGTTTACCGTTCTGCCTCCACCTGGTTTGTTTCTATTCTTGTATCTTTTGAAGATTAATCTGCCATCTTTGATGTTAGACCATCTTAAATTGGCGACATCAATCAAATCATGCCCTCCAATAGCAACTTGAAACATAAAAATGTCTATTGCCCTTTGCATGCTATCTTTGGTTTTATCCGTAGCCCTAGAATGTTCAAACTTCTGAAGCCTGTGAATATCTTCAACTTTCCAATCTTTTAAATCATGCTCAGCACTTGGGGTATTTGAAATCAACCCTTTAAAGGGTTTGGTGTCTTTGACTCCCAAATCTCTTTTTATGGCTTCGTTATGAA
>NW_017831351.1:0-409 GCF_001891065.2 Hippocampus comes
TTTTTTTTTTTTAATATGAAGTTGTAGACATCAATTTTTGTCATTCTAAACTATGCAAAACATTGATTTGATTAACTTGGCTCTAAATCCAAAGCACAGACAAAGGTGAGCTGAAGCCCCAAGGCTGAGCCTACCTAATACAGGTACCAATGGCAGTTATAGGAACCAACCCCCCCCGGCCTTGGTTATAATCATGGTTATAATATTATAATGACATCATTACCTTTATTACTTCGGTCACCGGTGGCGTTCATCCCACTCGCTGATCAAACTTGCTCCGACATCCATTACCGGCTTGTGAGTGCAGTGTTAACCACTGAGCTAAAAGTCCGGGTCTTGTCTTGTCATTTTAAGTGGTGAAGCTCCACTGTCGTGACAGTCGAGAGAGGCTAGACTCATGTGACCACTG
>NW_017831352.1:0-409 GCF_001891065.2 Hippocampus comes
CAATGAAAGATCAGATGTCGCCATAGACGATGTGACACTGTACAGTGGGCATTGTTCAGGTCTGAAAAATGCCATAGAATACACATATGTTGCTCATATCAAAGACCGGCCATTTGAAATTCCAACATCATCCCTCTGTCTTTAGAGCTAAGTGGTGTGGTGACGACGCACAATCCCAAACCCGAAGGAAATAATACTATTTCTCCAAGTATCACAACGCCTGTGACTGCAGTCACGGAGCTTCCAGCAGTGAACGTGACAGATCAACTCCCCGCTACGGCTCGGCCACCTGGAGCAAACGCCACAGTAGCTGCTGTCACTGAAGCAACAACAAATCGAATTATGAATGACAATTTTCGTGAGGATGCACAGAACAGAAGACCACCTCACTCAGGTACAGTGAGTGATG
>NW_017831353.1:0-409 GCF_001891065.2 Hippocampus comes
CAAACGCTTTTCTAGGCCTATAATTATTGAACTTTTTCTGGAATTTAAAATCATAGTCATCAATATCTCATTAATAGTCAGTGAAGTCAATAAGTCAACCTTTACATCATGAAATGACACATTTGGGGGGGAACACGACCCCTTCCCACACTTTGAGTCAGTCCCACTTGGTCCTGTAAATTCTCAATGTTGTAGCAACGCGTATTGCCGAGCAGCTGACTAAAAAAACGTTGACATCCCATGCGAGTACCTTTTAGTGACTGCGTTCTATAAAGTGCACAACTACAAAGGGAACCCACTTAAAACAATGTTAAAAATTTACCGGTCCTGTTTCGGAGGCTTTGACTCCTGGAACTGTTGACCTGAACAAGCTTCCTCTGCAGTCGATCAAGCAAACTAAAAAAAAAAA
>NW_017831354.1:0-392 GCF_001891065.2 Hippocampus comes
GTTTGCTGTACGGTGGTCAGAAGGTTAAATGAGGAATCCTTGTCATAACTTGGTATGAATGGAAACCGGGAAATTAATTCATAAACAGTCAACACCGCAGGGAAAATCTAACATACTTTTCCGCTTGTCACTTAACTGAATGCTTGAATATTTTCTCGGGCCACTGTAAGCGAACGCTTCAAAGATATGTTAAAATGGGACACTTTTGACCTAGCATCTTTTTGATGGAGGGCCATATAATGACACAGACGTCATCCACGTGTTTCATGGCGTTAAAAATGCTGACATGCGACAGGTACAAAGTTTGGCTGCCGGCAAGTGACCTCATTTGTCAAATGTGCAGCCAGTGCGGTCACTGCAATACCACACACACACACACACACACACACACA
>NW_017831355.1:0-409 GCF_001891065.2 Hippocampus comes
CATCACCCCACACCTGCATGCATCACTTTTTATAGCTCGCGTAAGTTTCAAGATAAAATCTATGATCTGTGAATCGCATTCGCTTTTCTTCCACGTACACTAGATTGAGTCTAACGAAGACTGACAGTGGACATGCAGTAGTTGCGGAGCAGTTCGGGAATTCGAAAGAGCCCGTGTCTGTTGTAACCAAAAATTCTACTGACGTAATTCTGCCAATGCTGACCGTGCGAGTTTTCAACATTTGGGTCCAACTAAACGTCATTTTATTCTATACTGTCCCCATTTCATGAGCGGCACACACCACAAAAACCACACCAGCCTCACTTTGCTTTTTGTTTTGTTTTACTTCAATTTCTCATTCCACTGACAATTTGCTTGACTGTCCGGACAATCATCAGCATTATAACTG
>NW_017831356.1:0-409 GCF_001891065.2 Hippocampus comes
TGTGTACCACACCAAACGTGGACCATATTGGAAACAATGTATTGTTCCTTCGGCTGCTGCTACCGAGTCACATGACTGAGTCCTGCCCTCTGATCCAAATACCTGCTGAAATGTGCAGAAGTCTCTTTGAAAGTAACAAGTTGCAGTAGGATTTAATGTTTGTCCGGGGTTGGTGTTGGCATTAAGAATTCTAGAGTCTGACACACCAGTAGGCCACTCCGAGTTCCTTCCATACCAGATGCTTAAATTTTAATTTTGTGTCATATCCCTTGTCTCATTTCAAATTATTTCACTGACCTTTCTCAAAGCCTTATCATCATTTTCATGTTGACAAGTCTAATACCAGTGGCGCTATTTGACGATAAAGCAATGTAACTGAATGTGTACCTTTTTGTAGAGCGAGAGAGAG
>NW_017831357.1:0-409 GCF_001891065.2 Hippocampus comes
CTTCATCTGGATGCCTCCTTCCTAATGTGAGATACTCAGGGGCTCCACTCCCTCGGCTCATCCTTCTGCACGCCACTGAATACTACGAGTAAGACTAGTAATAGTAATGTTAAAATGCACGTCCATCATTAATGTTAATCAGAATGACAAAGTAATGTAATTATTGGTGTATAAACTGTTTTCTCAGTTTATACACCTCTGCCATTTTTCTTTCTCTCTACCCTCTGCCTCTCAATCACAACCCAATCGGTCTCCGCTGATGGCCGCCGCACTTTTGTAGTCGCTGTTGTATTTGAGGTTTGAATGAATGTTTTAATGTTTACTCAAATGCCAAGTGCAAATCCAATTCCAATGCAGTTGTTATGCTGTGTTGCATAAAAACAGAATACAATTATTTGCAAATCATGTT
>NW_017831358.1:0-409 GCF_001891065.2 Hippocampus comes
TTCAGACAGCGGAGTCACACATTTGTCACATGGGCTGGGTGGGGACGCCCTCCTGTATGGGGGCGGATCAGCGAGTAGAAAGAAGAGAAACTGTTGCAGTCAGATCAGGCTTTCTTCCGCATTGGGCGGAATAAGGCTGCGTGGCCTTGTCTCGATCTTCCTGGCGTTCATTGACTAGTTCAACTAAGAATATGCAGTCTTCTGGTAGTTAAGTGTCCGTATAATATTGTGGGCATTAAACTTTTCAAAATCAGTAGTGTTCTTTAAAGAACAATCAGTGAATAAGACAAAACTTAACATCCTTTAAATTTGCCACCCCGATGCTAATTTTCTACCGTTTCAGCTCGATTTGACTGTACTCCAGTTTTCAAACCAAAAACACGAAGAGACAAAGGGTGAACCAACTAAC
>NW_017831359.1:0-409 GCF_001891065.2 Hippocampus comes
AAAACAAAACAAATATTAAAAAAAATAAACAAAAAGCTCGACACTTGTGGTGTTTTCACTTATGTACCTGTAGTGGGATAACCATGAAATATAATTAAAAGTTGAAAACACTTGCGCAGGGCAAGCTGACAGCTCGAGAGCGAGTTGAGCTCCTGCTGGACGCCGAGTCCTTCTGCGAGACGGACATGTTCGTGGAGCACCGCTGCTCCGACTTCGGCATGGAGCAGGATCAAAACAAGGTGATGGTCGTCGTCATCGTCAGCTTCCTCTTCCTGAGTGTTTGATGTCACTTCCTGTTATGTGCCTACAGTTCCCAGGTGACAGCGTGGTGACGGGAAGCGGCAGAATCAACGGCCGCCTGGTGTACGTTTTCAGTCAGGTGGGGCTGTCAAGTAAATTCACAGCACTA
>NW_017831361.1:0-409 GCF_001891065.2 Hippocampus comes
GAGAGCTGGAACAAAATCTCTTTGAAAAGAGTCGTTGAAAACGGAATCATACGAAAATCACTATCTCAATGCATGATTAGATGATGAGAGGACTTGAGAGTTGATGCCGAGAGCAGGACAGAAAAAGAGACATAATCAATGCTTATGTGTCATGCATCCTCTTTTTTTTCTCCCTTTTACATCCCAGCCACCATCCCCAGTCGTATCGCTTCCCCCTGTCACCTCCCATGTTTCCCCCCCCTAACACAGTCTCACCTGAGCAAGATTAATCATTCCCGTCGAATCACATTACCTCCCGGCCGAGCTTGGAGCTGCCTGTACACATGGAGATGGAGGGTGGAGAGTAGGGCATCGAGGAGCTTGAATGCAAATACATTCTGCTCATTCAAGTCATCATATTATTTTAGGC
>NW_017831362.1:0-410 GCF_001891065.2 Hippocampus comes
CGAAGGCAAGCGTACTGACATTCAAACAAAAAAAACAAAAAAAAAATCCCCTCCCCCGCTCCCATGTTTTCAGTCTGTGATCAAGTTAAACAAATGCCAAAGGTCAAAGAATTGTCAAATGTTCCAAAAGTATTTTCATTCAATATGTACTTTTCAAAATAATTTCCCGCGTAGTTTCTGCCAGATATTAGAAGCGCCATTGGCCGAAAAAATCCACACAGGTTTGGCTGTCGAAAAAAAATCGAGGGAAAGTTGACGTGAATTCTTTGCATTCAATCATATTACGTTTTTATTTCGTACAATACTGTGATGTGCTATTTTGCCGGTACGATTTAATGTCATTTCCACGCATTTGAATGGCAACCGATTTACGATACGATTGATTTGAGTTTCGAGCACGGTCGCGCAAC
>NW_017831363.1:0-410 GCF_001891065.2 Hippocampus comes
AAAAAAAGTGTTTTTTTAATCCGTCAACCCACATTGCGGCAAGCTTCAGTTTCTGCAATCGGCGGCGCGCGTTCGGTTCAAAGCGAGGAAACAATGGATGAGCTTGATTTTCAATGCAAATAACGGAGCCTAATTCTCTATTCATATTTTAGATTTGAGTCTATTTGACACAAAGACTTTGAGGGACAGCGCTTACCACAGTGGACGGCTTATTATGCAATCAGGTTACAAGGTGCATGTAAGGATTAGAAGCCATAAATCAACAGTTCCTCACCAGCTACCCAGTACTCAAGTCGTCTTTTTCACTACGACACGGCGGAATAGTGGTCGGCACGGTTGAGAGATTCCAGGTTTGAATCTCAGCTCAGTGTGGAGCACATGTGTCAAACTCAAGGCCCGGGTGCCAGATC
>NW_017831364.1:0-410 GCF_001891065.2 Hippocampus comes
GGCTTGTTATCCATCCGTGTCTTTCTACATTGATTTATTTTTTAAAAAATAGTTGATGACGCGGATCAACGTAATCACGGACGGCGGTCCGAGTCGCTTGATATCCTCCATCTGTTGCAAAATTCCAACGGGTAGAGGCAATACGGAGTCATTGTGAAGTCGTAAAGTGGATTTAGAGCCCCCCGCACCCGCCGAAAAAAAAAATATATAAATACCACAACAACTTGACTTCATCACAGTGACAACTAAAGGAGACAACGGGAAGCAATTCTTCCTTTTGACTTTTTTTTCCCCGCTTCCGTCAAATGAAACTACATCGGAGGATGAACGCACATACCCGGAGACGCTGGAACGGAAGCGGACACTGATCTGCCAACGCCTGGTCATCATTTCTAGAAAAAGAAAAAAAA
>NW_017831365.1:0-410 GCF_001891065.2 Hippocampus comes
ATTCGTGAAAATATGTGTTTTAAAAAAGTGTGTGTTTACAAAAAAAAGTGACTGTCTATCAAACATGATTCAAATACAATAAAAAAGAAGGTAAAGTACTGAATTTAAGAGCACATCAAGTGATAACAATGCCCAGAGAGTATATAGTCGGTGACCGGAGAAACATCAGGTTTCACTGCTGTGCAAATTGGCTTAGCAGTCTTATCCTATTATCCCAACAAAGCCCAGAAAGCATGCATCTCATTCTAATACACTATACACTGCTGTTGCTTAAACCACTGCAATTACACTAAAGGCCACTTACTAAAGCTTTGTGCGTTCAAAAACAGGCGCAAATTTGATTACTCACTTTGAAGAAATAAAAAATCCAATTCATGAACACACATCAATATCGTTTGAAAATTGTCCAA
>NW_017831366.1:0-409 GCF_001891065.2 Hippocampus comes
TTATGTGCGTACGTCTGGGTTGGGTGGATGAGATTCCGTTGTAGACATCTTATCAACAGGATTCAACCTACACCCTTGCATTATCATCTGTGTTCAAGAGTCAATGTTAATATCTTTCGACAAAATGCACAAGGGTGTTCAAGAGTGGGTATGATCATCCACACTTAAATCACATGAATAATGTGGTCCTCCAGGCAATGTCAATAAGATGACAAACAAACATTCACGGCTGACTGCCAGGTTGGATTACTTGCGCAGTTGTGACACTGGCATCAGTTTTCGTTGTGACAAGCACCACTCAACAGGCAGTCAACATATGAGCAGCCAGTTGGCCTTAGGAAGACAAGCAGTGAAGAATGATGAGAATGGAAAGAAACTGGATGCTGCAAAGAAATATGTTTGGCAAGAA
>NW_017831367.1:0-410 GCF_001891065.2 Hippocampus comes
CATCCCGCCCTCCCACACACACACACACGACGTGAACGCTCAATAAGCGTCTGCCCTCTTCGGCCTAGCACGCTTGAATCAATCACTCTGCCGTCCAAGAATCGAGAGTATAGCGTCAGCGTGGCCAAGGCAAAACAAAATGAAAAGCTAATAATCGTCTCCAGACACCCGCAGGAAATACGTGACAACGGCGGAAATGTACTCGTTCCCTGTCGAGATACGGCGGCCTCGCCAACCAAGCTGCGAGGTGAGGCCTTTCCCTTGTTTCATTTCCTGTTTGCCTGCCAATCACAGTACCCCAATGACACGGGGATGAAATGAGCTGCACAACAGTTCTGGATTGCCCTGAAGCATTCTCCCCATCAACGAAAAGTGCTTATCGAGTATTGAAAACCACATCGCTTCTGTTA
>NW_017831368.1:0-409 GCF_001891065.2 Hippocampus comes
AACATTGTAAGTACTTTTGTGGCTTGACAGTCTGCATGTGATGTCTGTCAGAAGACACAAGCCCAGTTGCCAACAATCAAATGTGATATCAGATATGATACTATGCGTCCATGAAAAATAAAAAAATAAAAAAGACTACCTCTGAGCTCGGTTTAGATTTGAACGGATGCCTTATCAGACAAGGGACTATATTTGGTAACATCATTTATCAAGAACTAAAAGTTCCTGGCAATGTCGGTGCAGAAATGTGCGTTCCAAATGGACCGGCATCCTCACTATGAAGGCATGCAAATGAAAGAATTATATTCAATTGTAAGCATTACAATACATCATATAGAGATAAAATATCAAACCAATTTATATATATATACTGTATACACACACATACATACATATATATATATATATA
>NW_017831369.1:0-409 GCF_001891065.2 Hippocampus comes
TTTTTTTTTTTTTTTTGCTGAGCCTTTCCACCCTTGTTGAGTTCAGACAGATTGATTGCTGCCCCTTTCCAACTATTTATCAACAAACAAGAACTCACACACTCTACTGCAATGTCAGATATAATTAAAACATAAACATGTCCTCCAAATTGGAGACAACAGCGTGCAGGACAATCCAGATGGCTTTTTATTGAGGTTCACGTCATCATTGCAAACATTCTGATCGAATGGATGCATGTATGAGTGATGTCATCGATGCTACCTTCCATACTTTTATCATTAAACACGAAAGTCCGACTCGAAATGACGACGTCAAGGAAACGAAATCGGATTTCTCCCCACTCTTCTCTCGATGGAATCTGCGGTGGGAGGAGCTAACATGTGAACCCAGGATGTATGCAATTCATAC
>NW_017831370.1:0-410 GCF_001891065.2 Hippocampus comes
AAAAAAAAACATGTTTTGTAGTGTTGTCACTGTTTTATGACAAACATCTTTCAACATTTGTTCAAATGCACATTATCCACCCTAGTGGACATGTCAGCATCTCCTTGAAAAATCGATGTTAAAAAGATTGTTTCCTGCCCTAAGCGTAACAAAACAAAATCCTGCTGTAATCATTATTTGTGCATGTAAGGTTGAATATCAAGTTTGTTTGACATTGCATACTGTTATGCCTTCAGATCTCTGCTCAAAACTCTTGTATCTTGCATTTTGACTTCAAGATGGCGCCGCGAGACTGGCTGCCTTTACAGCAGCTTCGATACTTGTTGTTCTACTTCCTTCCTTTCATAACTTGCTGCTGTAAATTGGGAATTTCTTCATCGTGAGACGAATAAAGGTTTTCTTATTCTTAT
>NW_017831371.1:0-410 GCF_001891065.2 Hippocampus comes
AAAAAAACTAAACAACAAACTTTGATTTATAATCCAGCGCAATGGACACAAGCGCCTCTTTTCATTAGAGCTAAATCTGCTGTGGCAGTAACGCGCATATAATTTAAGACTGTTTGTTCGAAACAGCCAGTCCTCATGGTAACACTGTTTATTTTGCGCAATGGAACCTTGACATTATAAATAGGCTTGTAATGAAAACCAGATATCTGGACCATCTTATAATCGTCAGCAAGAGGGACAGAGTCGGCTCGCTTACGTCATCCTAATGAAATGGATGAATACTCCAGAAAACGTCTTATAGATGTCCTCAACGACAGTTTGGTTTTCACTTGTTTTCCATATCGCTTATACTCACTAGGTTCAAGTTGGAACCTTTCCCAGATGACTTTGGCCAAGACACCTGGACTGGT
>NW_017831372.1:0-410 GCF_001891065.2 Hippocampus comes
AATAAGAGTTTTATAACAAAATAAGTGACCAGCCATGCGCCAACCATAAAGAATGAATTGATGACCTGAATCCAAAAACCGTCGTACGCTTTAAAAAATTGAAGCTCTTTCTCAGAAAACCCCGGTCCATACTTGGCATAAGCATGACCAAAACCAAAATTCATTGAACTAAAAAGTGCACAAACTACTAAAAAGGCCAACCCAATTTTCAAGAAATCTTTTGTAGAAAAAGACTCGAAATCCACATTTCGTTTAATATACCAACGTAGTAATGAAGTGGTCGATACACCTATAAATATTCCAAAAACAATAGAGAATAACAGCAATTGGGTGTTAACCTCTTTTAGAATAAAAATAGCTAGGCAGTTGATAAAGCCCCAAGCTGCAAATTGTAATGCCCAAAATATACG
>NW_017831373.1:0-410 GCF_001891065.2 Hippocampus comes
AAGACCCTGGTCCATACGCACCCGAATCTCGTCTCCTTACGCCGCAGTTTGGCCACGTACACGGCCATGAGCGCGCCAAGGGCTACGGCGCCAGTGGCGGCCATCACCACGTACCACCAGTGCCATGAGAAGGCCGGCGGAGATGAGAGGCCTGCACGGGGGAGGCGGGACACTTCATTACACTTAATAAACAAACAGTATGTACAAATGTGGCCTCAGTAAAGCAACGTGTGGATGAAAATCATCATTTATCGATATCTTGCAAAATTACAAATGATGTCGAAATGATACAGTATGTAAATACCTCGCGCCAGTAAGGCTTAACCGCATTAAAGCTACTGTGTGTAAAAAAACGGACTCCTGTATGCACACACTGACTGAATACAAAATAAAGATACATGTAAAATGTT
>NW_017831374.1:0-410 GCF_001891065.2 Hippocampus comes
AATGTGATAAGTTTTATGTTTTAATGTGATGAGTTTCATGTTTTATCATCATTAAGTGACAAATTTCACATTTTGACAAATGAATTGAAGTTTCACACTTTAATGTGGAAAGTTTCACATTATGATGTATAATTCATTTCACGATTTAACGATTATGATGTTAAAAGATGAACTGGCATTTGGCAAACCAAAACGAAGCGAATTGCTTCCGGTTCAGCTTCCTGTGCGAGCCCTATGAAGGTTATGTTTGTCTTTTTTTTTTAAATCACACTTTTTTTTTTAACACCTGGCCATTTACTTTCTTTCAAATGTCGCATAAATGCTCGCTCGCGTTCATGTGAAACTTGTCATGATAGAAGGTGAAACGTTTGGGTGTGGCAGCAACATGCTTTGGGATGTGACTTTTTTTT
>NW_017831375.1:0-410 GCF_001891065.2 Hippocampus comes
TTGCTAGCTATAGCAATAGGAAAGAAGCTAGGTAGTGTACACAGGTAGGCAGGGAAGAAAGGTAGCTAGGTCGGTAATACAAAAGGGAAGTCGGTAGATTGGGTGTTAGAAAGTTAACTTGGTATGTATACGTACGCAGATAGGTCAGGAACTAAGAAGGCGGGTATGGTGGCAAAAGACAACAACTAGCTCGGGAGGTAACTAGGTAAGAAAGAAATGACTGGTCGTGTAGTGAGGAACTACAATGGATATACAAAATCTACACACCCCTCTTCAAACCCAGCATTATGTGACAGAATGAAAAAAAAAAAGAGAGACCAAAATGAGTAAAAATATATCTTCCTTTGTTTGGGAGATTTTGTTATTGTCCAATGAAACTGCAGTTGAACTTTACAGCCAAAGGAACAATA
>NW_017831376.1:0-410 GCF_001891065.2 Hippocampus comes
ATACTTTCTTTGTTTTCATGTGCGTCTCTTGTATGCTCCGCTTTGTAGTACAGTGTTTCAATACAAGCAGTTCATCGTCAAGCTCATGATCAGCCACCTTTAAAACACTGCCAAGCTGACAACTCGTTTTTTTGGATTAGTCCTGCCTTGCTCACATCTGATGTACCAAGCGCTTGAATTCTCTCGATGTCCCTTATTCTCATTCCATAGTCCGTTTTGTCTCATTCTGAGTTCTTCCTTGATCATCGTCAGTGTTTATTGTTAAGTGCTACAAGCCGCTTCGTCATTTTCTTTCCCTTGCCGTTTGCAAGCGCTTTTGGTTTATTATATTTTCTCTTAGTTCATTGTTACCAGAGTCATTGTTTGTACTTTGTCGGTTTTGCTTTGTACTTTAATAATGTCCTTGGATC
>NW_017831377.1:0-410 GCF_001891065.2 Hippocampus comes
ACCATCAGGATCGACTTCACGGGCCACTTTGAGGGCCTCTGACGTCGCCATGTCTGTGTTGGCGGCGGTCACAGCCAGGATGATGGAGTTGGGATTCGAGATGTACTTCACGATCAGTTCACGGATCTGAATCTCGATGTCTTTGGGCTGGTCTCCCACTGGCACCTGCAAAACAAAACAAAAAAATAAATAAATAAAAATAACACAAAATACAGAGAATGTGATCACAATCATCTTTGGACATATCTCACTTTGGTGATGCCAGGAAGGTCCACAAGTGTGAGGTTGACAACATTGGGTGAGAAGACTTTGAGGTGAATGGGTTCATCACTGATACCCTGGGGACAAAAATAAATAAATAAAGTAAAACATGAAGTTTGCATTTACATTTCTTGTCTGATCCATTTCTT
>NW_017831378.1:0-410 GCF_001891065.2 Hippocampus comes
ACACTGCAGGCAAACAAAATAACTTGTGCAATATTTATAATGTAGGGGAAAATGATCGCCAAATAATCTTATGTTTGCAAATGAAAACTACAGACACTTAAGACTTTCTGGGGCAAAATAATGCACAACAACAAGAACAAAAGAAAGGCGGATTATGACACAATGGATGTTCCCTTAAAAACTGCTAAATATTCCAGGCACCAATGCAATGCAGTAAATCGGCATTTTCTCTTAAATTTAAGTTAAAGTATAAACACCGGCAGCTCTACATCGGGTAACATTATACGCAGTATTATTAAGGCTGGGTTAAAAAGTAAGCGTAGATAATCAACTATTCACCTGACCAGTGAACCAGGTGGGAGAAAATGCAGTAATTTGCGTACCTAATGTTTGTCACAATCTTTTTTTTT
>NW_017831379.1:0-410 GCF_001891065.2 Hippocampus comes
TGCTTTTAGGTGCGCCTTATAGTACGGAAAATACATTAACTTTGTACCTGCTGTCATCTAGTGGATGGGCATTCTCTTCTGCTCTGTTGCTATAGGTTGCCAGGATAAATTTGCAATTTTTTTTCATAAAATAGTTTTGGTCCAAATTACGCGGCACACCTGATGATATCTCACGGCACACTAATGTGCCGCGCCACACTAGTTGGGAATGACTGCTCTACTGTAGTGAGGAAGTGTCAGTTTCTTAACAGTTTTACGATTCATTCATTTTAAAAAAGGTACCTGGATGTCATAGAGAGAGCTCTGGCACAGGGCGATGTGGTTCTGATCGAAAATTTGGAAGAATATTTGGATCCTGTTCTTGGACCTCTACTAGGAAGAGAAACCATTAAGAAGGGCAGGTAAGAAAA
>NW_017831380.1:0-410 GCF_001891065.2 Hippocampus comes
TTTTTTTAAATGGCATCGCTCCACCTTACCTCTCTGAAAATGAAAGACCAATAATCGGAATAATTTTTTACATAGATTTTAGACATGCATCTCTGCAGGAATACCTTTTATTTCCAAAAACATTTTTAAGATACAAACTATGAAACATTTTTTTAGAAAACAGGAACACAAATTCAATTTTTGAGCTTCTCTGCAGGACGAGGGATGGGAGATACCTTTGCTGACATCAGGTTAATCATCAGACTGTCGACTAGTTCACGTTGCATCAATGCTGGTTGCTGTCGAGTAATTTAGACTCAAACTGATATGATTCCTTCCTTCCACAAAATTGTCTGAATTCTGAACGATTACCGCATTTTTCGCACTATAAGGCACTTCAGACTATAAGGTGCACCTTCAATAAATGGCCT
>NW_017831381.1:0-410 GCF_001891065.2 Hippocampus comes
GCAATGGGACACCGTTCTTCTTGTCATGAGTCAATGTTTCTATTTTAGGGTATCGGGGATTTGTTGTCGATCAGATAATGACCTCTATTAATGCTGAAACTGGCTTGCCTTATTCTATCCACAAACAAAATGTGACTGCAAAACATGACTTCAGATGGACCGAATGGAGTTGTCTCAATCTGCTACTTCCCTGCAAGTGTTTCTTATCCCCCTAATTAGTGTTCAAGGTCAGTTTCTAATGATAGGGACTTTTTTCACCTTGTCTCTCTTCGAACGTACTTGATTGAGAGCTGTTAAACTCACATGATGCCAAAAAAAAGTGAAATCGAAGATGTGTTTTTGTAGTGGGAAGTCTGTAGTGGTCAGGATAGTTTTGTAAAATCGGAAGGCATTTACAGCTTCCGTTTCAA
>NW_017831382.1:0-410 GCF_001891065.2 Hippocampus comes
GGCTGCAGATTCAAATCTATCTATCTGTGTGGATTGTTAGGTCAGTATAGCAGTCATCAGCGGGTCCTTTCTTTCGCCATACTTTGGTAGAGGTTCATCCCAGGTCTCATCAGTCCATACGACTCTGGTGGCTGCCTCGTAGTACTTGGAATGACTAACCTTAAACACAGACATGAGGCATACCATAAACTAATGCATCACAGCTATGCAAATAGATGCGGTCCTAATCTGTCTAAGACAGCGAAGGCAGGCATTTTGCGCAACTTTTACATGGCGGACAGTCATATATGCTTTCAATACAAAAGAACTCGTGAAGAGTTCATGTGAAAACTTCACAACCCCATAGAGCCCTGGGCCGGGTTCACGCGGCAAGATTTTAAAATTGTCGTCAAACTTCCAAATTCTGAGAG
>NW_017831385.1:0-410 GCF_001891065.2 Hippocampus comes
ATAAAAGTCATGAACACAAAACTCTTGGCTGACCTCCAAACGCCGGCCTCATCGTGAAATCGTGGTCATCTATTCTGAGAAGCTGCTCCGATTTAGTCATCAGAGATTTTGTCATGTCAGGGCTTCTCTTGTAGATTGGGCTGCGGAAATAAAAACAATTGAAGTAGACATGGGCCATTTAACGACATTTCCTCGATTTACTGTGAAGGGAATGAATTAAATGATTCTTGTTATGTGCTTGCTATTACTTTTAACGTGATGGGATCATCTCTAAATGCTCTGAACTCCTTGATGAGCATCAGCTCATCTTGGCCTTTATCTTTGTCATCAAAATCTCATTGTCCCTTACACAGGACAGGAGCTTTGTATCACGCTTATCTTTTCCTAATTTTACTATCCAAAAAATACCA
>NW_017831386.1:0-410 GCF_001891065.2 Hippocampus comes
TGAGTCAGAAATCTAGGTGCCATGCCACAAAAACCGATCAAACGTTGCCGCCATCAAACATTCTTTGAAGCTTCTGCGACTTGGATAAATCCTCACCATTATAACGTGAAATTTCAAAGTGAATCGACTGTTGAATGAGCCGCTTAATGTCACCTTCTCATGTCAGAAGAATCATTTGATGAACATGCGCCGACTTCAGCTCATTAGGCGTTCAAAATTGGCATTGCTTTTGCTTTAATATTTCACGTGAAAGCATAATTAGGCAAGCTAATGCGCTCGTCAACAAAACATCATTAGCTAAGTGAAAACCTGTCACGTGGAATATGTAGATGTATTTATATTCATCTCAATCAACGCTGCTAAATGAAGTGAAACAAGGGGAGCGCAGGTATTAGGGATCTGTTTTTTTT
>NW_017831388.1:0-410 GCF_001891065.2 Hippocampus comes
CAAGTTTTTTTGTCATCGTTTGCAGTCCACATCAGCCACAGTCATTCACTTTCCGGCTTCCCGGAAATATCCCGGTGCGCCGACTGTTCACAAACATTATTAAGCAGTTTATCCTTTTTAAAATGTTGCTGCAGTGTTGGATTTTTCCATTCCTTGCTTTCAATGGGCGAGGAAAAGCCAGACACGCTGGACTTCGTGAAGGATTTCCAGGAGTATCTGAGCCAGCAGACCCAGCATGTCAACATGATATCGGGCTCCGTCAGCGGCGTTAAGGAGGCCGATGAACTACCGGCCGGTAACGTAGACATTTCTTCTGTTTTCTCAAGAGTTAAACTTGTGATGACAGATCATATAACAGCAATGCCCACCCCATTCATTGTTAGAGCTCTTTACAAATTCACTTTTCTTCA
>NW_017831389.1:0-410 GCF_001891065.2 Hippocampus comes
TGGCGATGTCGCCCTTTGGTGCGGCCAGCCTGGATTTGCTCACTCGTGCGATGACGTGACGCTCGTCAGTCGACGCGGGCGCCGGGATTGACTCGTGACCAGTCCGGGGCGTAGTCCGCCTTTGGCGCAAAGTCAGCCGGAAGCCCACCTGTTGGCGGCAGGACGTCCCCCGCTGCAATTTCATTGGCTGCACATGACGAAGCCGGTTACAGATCGCTTCGATCAACCAATCAGATGGCTCAAAAATGCCAACAACCTCAAGGCCGAGGGGATCCATCCATCCGTTTTCCGGTTGGGGACACCCTGAACCGGTTGCCGGCCAGTCGCAGGGCACACGGAGACGACCTGCCGTGCACGCTCACACCTCGGCACAATGTCGACTCGAGATTATCGAGCGTTCCGTGAAGGCA
>NW_017831390.1:0-410 GCF_001891065.2 Hippocampus comes
AAAAAAAAAGTCAAGCGAGGACCATGCGGTGAAATCTCAGCCAATCGAAGGCCTCCTCTGCCCTTGGCGGGGGTGTGGTCGCATCCTGTGGCAGTTTTGTCGCTATTGATGCTTTGTGAACAAGTTTTAGGTTGAAATAAACGAAACTAATTGCTGGTGAAAGTCCGGGCATGAATAGAAAGCTTCCTTTCTCTTTGCATTTTTCTTTTTTTCCATTTGGCCCCAATGTGCCTCCCCCGACCCCCCTTTGCACCACTCACGCTCTCTCCCTGCGTCGTCTCTCTCGCATGTTGGCATCGCCCCGCTCGGCCTCACCTCCTCCCCCCTCCCTCCCTCCCTCCCTCTCCTCCATTAGCAGGACGAGCAGAGCAGACGAGGACGGGACAGTCGAGGAAGCGCAAGCAGAAGAA
>NW_017831391.1:0-410 GCF_001891065.2 Hippocampus comes
CGGAAACACACTACTTTTTTTTCTACGCCTAACCTCAGGACACATCTCGGCAAACAATTATTCACTCTTACAAACAATGGACTCTCTGCATGCATTATTGCCGCATTTAGGGTACTGAAGCGTGCTAGCCGCCAGTCCCTAGTCTAGCGCATAGAGATGGCTTTAAAATATACTCGCATTCTGCTGAAATGATGTCAAGTTCCTGTAAAAAAACGTATTATCTTATACCTTGTTTCAGTCATCCAAGTGTTGGCGAAGCGATCAAAGCAACCATATCTGATTTCTGATCAACTTGCTTGGCGTATTTTGAGATGTGTAAGCCAACTTTGTTTCGAAGGCACAAAAACAACCACAAAAAGGAATACAAAGCCTTTGTTGTCACGTTCTATGGTGCAGATGCAACAAAATTG
>NW_017831392.1:0-410 GCF_001891065.2 Hippocampus comes
CCCGTCTGGCTCCATTAAAAGTGAGACTTCCCCTGGCTGCTTTTGACTACTTCAAAAGAAGGATTGGAGGAGGACTGAGCCAGCGCAGGGAACCGAACCACGTGACGGCGTGTTTATTTAAATGCCCGAGCGAGCTCAATCCCGAATCAAGTGGCGTCTATTGCGAACTTTGACACAGTGACTTCTTTACACGGCATGTGAGTTACACTGAACCTGCTGGATGATACGCTCAAGGAAGCGTGCTTGACATGATCAAGTGCATGTACTCCGGGGCTTCTTTTTTATTCCATTTCCTTGTCACTTGTTGCCAGGCAGAATATGGCTTTCCATAAACATCAAAAACTTGATGTTGGGAGTAGATTTCTGACCTGAATCAAATATTAGCAGTCATTTAGGGCATTGTCTAGCCG
>NW_017831393.1:0-410 GCF_001891065.2 Hippocampus comes
ATCTGTCTTCAGGTGAAACTGGTATCGGCAAGTCCACCCTGATGGACACTCTGTTCAGCACCAACTTTGAAAACTTTGAGTCGTCTCACTTTGAGCCTGAGGTGCAGCTGCGGGCTCAAACCTACGACCTGCAGGAGAGTAACGTGCGACTGCGCCTCACCGTGGTTAACACGGTGGGATTCGGAGACCAAATGAACAAACAGGAGAGGTCAGAGCGAGCCAACGAGCGAGCGTGTGATTTGCGACGTCACCGTTAACCATCGTCCGTCTGTCTTGCAGCTATCAGCCGGTGGTGGACTATATCGACAGGCAGTTTGAGAGTTACCTGCAGGAGGAACTCAAAATCAGGCGCTCCCTTTTCAACTACCACGACTCGCGGGTCCACGCCTGTCTGTATTTCATCTCCCCCT
>NW_017831394.1:0-410 GCF_001891065.2 Hippocampus comes
AAAAAAAACAGTTCACTGTTAACAACTGTGCGTGGTTGTGGAATGGCCTGAAATCAGTAACAAACTCCAGGAGAGCATCCCCCAAGCAGAGAACAATAAGGAACTGGCTGACGACCTCAATATGTTCTAATGCAAATTTGAAAAGGACACTTTCACACCCAAAACACACTCCCACCCCCACTAACAACGACCTCAGTCACAGTCCGCATGGTGTGTCTCCCTCCTGCCTGAGAGTCTGGACTGACCAGCTTGCGCCATGTTGCTCAGCTTCTGACATGTAATGAATTATTTTGTATTGGTCAAATGTTTCATACACATTTTCCTGGCACATACACTGTATTGGTTTCAAAATTGAAACGTGCCCCCCTGCCCACCGACGATGGAGGGAGAGAAAGCGAGCGAGCGAGAAA
>NW_017831395.1:0-410 GCF_001891065.2 Hippocampus comes
CATTTCTTCTGTTCTTTTTTAAAATTATTATTATTATTTTTTTTTTTCCCGCACCCGTGGGTAAAAAAACCAAAAAAAACAAAAAAAAAATCAAATTGGATCTTTCTACGATCCAATTGGGAGAGTCGCCACCAGCCGTTTTGGACTCATTTTTCAAGGCCCGTGCAAAATGGAGTTCTCTCACTATATAGCCTAGCAAAAGAAAGCTCCAGCCCCCCCCTTCGTTGGTTCATTCGGAAGAAAAAGTACATTTGTACCATCGACCGTTCTCTTGTAAACAGCAGTTGATTTTGACAATTTTTCTTTTTGTTTTTGCATTTGGAATACCGCAAATATCTCGACCGTATTTCTCGAGCACTTTCAAACAGCCGCCGCTGCGCACGCAGATGCTGTCCTACTAAATCACAACA
>NW_017831396.1:0-410 GCF_001891065.2 Hippocampus comes
TTTTTTTTTCTTGACACGCAAAGACACTTGACCGAACAGACAGGAGCCAGTCTCCAATCACAGGACCCAGACTGTCAATCGGGGGTGTCCAGATGTTTTCGTTTGAGGGCCGCCCGCAGAAAAATGGAAGGAGGAAAAGGCCCACACTTTACAATTCGTCGACTTTTTGAAATGCGCTAAAGTCAGTCAAGAAAGCAATCAGACCGTGTTTGTTTTGTCTCGTTCACGTCATGAGGCAAATAAGGTGAGGAGGATTTTTTCCAAGTTTTTTGGGGTGGCCAACAGCCCTCCAGCTCACGGAGTAGAAGCGGCTCTGCACTCGGCAGCAGCCCAATCTCCACATTCAGAAGCAAAGAAAAAGAACAAACTGTCGTCAGGTGACCATTTTTCACTTACTTGAGGATCATTAA
>NW_017831397.1:0-410 GCF_001891065.2 Hippocampus comes
TTTTTTTTTTTTTTTGTAGCACTTGAGCCTACTATGCTACTGTATCTTAATGTTGATCACAATGGTTGCACTTGGAAAGCCAAGAACTTTTTTGGTGGTGCTTACCACTTGGTGTACAAAGTTTGAGGTTTAATAAGCATGTTTTATTTTTCACATACCGCATATATACGTGCAGTAACTTTTCATGACTGAAGTTCATGTTAACATTGCAAGCAAGAACCAAGATATTAAAAAGCGTTGTCCCTCCTTGAAAAATCAAATAAAAATGTTGCTGCCAGGTCTGAATGAGCCCAGACAGCTCCAACGTACCGTGCAGTAAATGGAAACTGTTTTCTCTGGGGATTAATCCTAAAATATCAGCCACTCGGCGCGAAGAGAGAGATCAAGTAGGAGGGTCAGGAGGGGAAAGC
>NW_017831398.1:0-410 GCF_001891065.2 Hippocampus comes
GAAGTAATTTTATCGGGTATTCCAAAACTTTTCCATCGGTTACACCAGCTTTGGTTATGTAGAGCAGTTGATCGGCATATTTGCTTATTTCCAAAGTATCGGCAACCACCAGTAAAGGAGCAGAATCAACTACAATATAATCATACTTTCTTTTTGCAATTTCGAAAAATTCTTTAAGTCTATTGCTCATAAGCAATTCTGTTGGATTGGGCATAATTTTACCCGAATAGACAAGATCTAAGCTAGTATTTGCAGTTTCTATCTTTGTTATTAAGCTCTTGAATTCCAAATTACTTTGCGACAAATATTCTGTTAATCCTACAAGGTCGGTCCTACGTTTCATTCGCCTTGCATCCTTTTTCAAGACATCATAAAAACTGTATAGTTTAGGGTTGCGAACATCTGCACCA
>NW_017831399.1:0-410 GCF_001891065.2 Hippocampus comes
GACACAAGATGTCTGAGGTAGATGAGGTTGAAGGCCAAGCCGGATCTGGTGTTGGGATTATTTGTCCAGATTTTCCTCACAAACTCATGGCTTAGTGCACTGTGTGACCCCGATTGGTTTTAAATGTCATCTGACCACTCATGTTTTCTTCAGCACTCAACCACCCGCCACAATTTTCAACCAATCTTCCTAAAACATCATGCCATTATCATTTGATGGCAGGCCAAGAATCACGTTGCCTTTTTCTCTGTGTTCAAGTACACGGCTGCTGCAATTTTCAGCATATTTTCCTCAGCGCCGTTGACGGCTTTGCCTTTGATGACGCACAATGCGCCGCGATACTTTTGTTTCATTCTCGACTTACGGTGAGCAAATCCAGAAATGTCTTTTGCTAACCTTGAGCATCAGAT
>NW_017831400.1:0-411 GCF_001891065.2 Hippocampus comes
AAAAAAAAATTATGTATTTGTTTGTTTGTTCCTTGCGGAGCACAATGGTCTTTCACTGGGGATTGTACCCCCATACTGATCCAACAGATACATAATGGGGGATTTCAAATTAAAACCATCATCTCAATTTGCAACTGAAAAATATTGCATGACTAAAACATTGAAGTCATTTCACTTCGGCTATTTCATCAAACAGATTGACATGGAAAGGCAAACATTTGCACATCCACGGATGAATTGTTTCCCCGTGCTGTGTTTATCAAATGTAGTCAAACCTCCTCCAGTGACTGGCATCTTGCTGAGTGGCCCGCACACTTCCTCATTCCACTCGCATTCCATTGACATTCTCAGGGCTCCTCTCTGTGCGCGTGAATGCACTGGCTGCTCTCGTTCCTCATGGTCACCCCCCCC
>NW_017831401.1:0-411 GCF_001891065.2 Hippocampus comes
TTTTTGTGCATCCTGTTGTAGACATGGCAGCCCAATTTCATGTTGATGGCTGAAACTGGTTTCAGGGGCTATTATTTTCCTCATGGCCCAAAGAGACGACTTCTGGTTCCATTTTGGTCATGGGTTTTCCAGTTTGTCTAAATGTGCGCATCAAATAAATGGACAAAACAAACTAACAAAAAAATAAATAAATCACCTTCATGAGGATACCATCTGCAAAGTCCCAAAGCTTGACAGTGCCATCTGTAGAGCAAGAATAGACCTGCAACAACAGCACGGTTACAAAACTGTAACGAATAATAAACAATACGGTGTACAAACACCTCAAGTCGCCTGCTATGTTGCGGAAAAGTTCATCCTTTTTAAAGTAGCTTTTCTGCTTTAATGTCATCCACATATCCAATGGAAATG
>NW_017831402.1:0-411 GCF_001891065.2 Hippocampus comes
ATGTGAATTGGATCAGTACCCGATGCAACTCCACTCTCAACGCTCAGGTCGCACTCATTCAACATTTACTGTATGTCAGCAAAAGTCGACCCAGTCGTTCGAGAAACCAGACGGGTGTGAAAAGCAATGGTGGTCAGAAGAGCAGAAAACAGTCAGTGGTGTGAAGATGATGCTGAAGAACTGCAAAATATATTTGGAGACCAGTCAGTTAAAACACCAAATCCGTGAATTTGACATAAATGCGTCTGAACTATGATTGGGGCTCATCTCAACTCAACAAAGTTGCGAAGGGTAACACTGTTGGGTGCAGTCCTTCTCAAATAGTGGAATAGGAACTCCTGGGGGGTCGAATTGCACATCTACTCTAGTTAGTAGCTGTGGCTGAGAGACTTAAATTTTGTTTTTATTCAG
>NW_017831404.1:0-411 GCF_001891065.2 Hippocampus comes
AATCATCTTCTTTCTTGAATGGAACTGGCAAAGACAAAAAGCCACGCCAATGAAAGTTGATTCCAAATGTCGTGGTGGTCTGAAGGAGCTCTTGAGTTTAACGATGTGTTGGAGCTCCACTCATGAGTTCATGTTGATCGCTAACCTTGCCAGGCAGTATGGTAATACTCAACCTTGCATTCTGCATAACTAGACCTTGAATCACACTTTATTTCAATGAATAAATAAAGATGGCGCAGACAACAGAGTAAAGGCAAGGTCGCCGTGCCAGCCCTGAAAATTAGAGATGCCGACCAACAATTTCATATGCAACATTTATGTAAAGAAAGTGCTATTTTCAATCATATGAGCATTTGATTCCATTCTGATCCAATTCAACCCTTTCTACAGTGGACAGCTTATGCTATCAGG
>NW_017831405.1:0-411 GCF_001891065.2 Hippocampus comes
GGTAAGGTGGAGCGAGGCCATTTAAAGATTTGAAAGCAAATAACAGGATCTTAAAACGAACTCTGAAATGTATAGGGAGTCAGTGAAGGGATGCCAG
Source organism: Hippocampus comes (assembly GCF_001891065.2). NCBI lineage: Eukaryota > Metazoa > Chordata > Actinopteri > Syngnathiformes > Syngnathidae > Hippocampus > Hippocampus comes. The sequence continues at coordinate 98 of NW_017831405.1, forward strand.
AATAAGAGTTATGTGCTCCCTCTTTCGAGTATCAGTCGAGAGGCGAGCAGCGGCATTTTGGACCAACTGATGATTTAATGTATTTATTTCACAGCCCCGGTTGAACATTTCACCAAGTTCGACCAAAAGTTGGAGGTAAACGTAACAGCCCAAGACATAAAAAGTTTTTTGGAGCCTGACCCAAAACTCAAAAGGAAGTCAGCCATTTTTAATTTCTTTTGAAATGTTGCCTCATTCTTGGCCCTCTTTTGAGGTCATATTTTTAGCAAAAATAGCTTTGAATCTGACGTACCGGTACGTCATTTTCAAAAAAA
>NW_017831406.1:0-411 GCF_001891065.2 Hippocampus comes
TTTTTTTTTTTTTTTTTACTGTAATGTGCAGTCGGTGTTTTGAGCAAGCGCGCACCCACCTCCTCGTCCGACTGCCCATCCTCCTCATCCTCGCTGTCATCCGTTTCGCTGTCAGGCAGTTCCCTCAAGTTGGGATGAGTCAATGCAAACAGTTCCTTTTTGATCTCGTCGTCGGCGCGACCGTGGGTTAGGTGGTAGGGGGTGTGGCCTCCGAATGTCAAGAGATTGGGGTCAGCTCCCTTTTTCAGCAACAGCTTGACCAACGACAGATTCTGCTGGTCGACGGCCAGGTGCAGCCCGCTGCGGCCGTTGCGCTGCTCCTAGGGAATGGGAGGAAAACAACTGTGATGCATTTTTTTCCCTAGGAATTCAGAAAGGAGTGAACACTTCCAATACACCCGGAAAAAAAAA
>NW_017831407.1:0-411 GCF_001891065.2 Hippocampus comes
AATTTTCATGAAAATGTGAAAATCCGGAGGACTTTTATCACTGGATCATAAAACAGTTGCTCCCTGCAACACGTTTGTTTGTCACCGACTTGATGTTGCTAATCACCGAAACAAAATAGATGAACACGTAAACATAAAAAAAAACATGACGACAAAGTAACAGGGATACAGATACGTTACGGAAAAAATGCGAAAATGGTGATAAATGGCCAATCGACCAACGGTGGAGCTTAAAGTGATCTTTAAAAAATAAATAACTGATACTTACCTCACCTCTCGCCGACCAATACGGGTTAAATGTGATATTTCCCTTTGGTGAGTTTTTTAGAGCCTCTAACGTTTCCCAACGAAGGCGATCATTAGGCATTGTGAACAAAACGTAAAAACAAGTTTTTAAAAATAAAATAACAC
>NW_017831408.1:0-411 GCF_001891065.2 Hippocampus comes
TCTCCCTGTGATGTCACGGATGCAGCAGTGCACCTGACTGTACTCTTCACTGGCTTTGACGCGGAGCTCTAAAGGACAGAAGAGACTAAACGGTTGCCTTAGTCCTCATCCATCAGCCAGCTGGCTCCCATTTCTGATCTCTTCCTGCTCCTCCTCCTCTGAGATTCCGCTCTGAACGACAGAGCCTTTTAGCCCTCGTGTATGCTGACTAACATTCAGGATAATCAATAAGTGTCCGCACCAGTGATTTGCGGTTACACAAACGGTGTGGGGAACGGATCGCACGAACACGTGTTGCAAAAGAGCGGACACATGAACATGTTTCTAATGATGTGGCGAAACAGACTTCATTTACATCAGGTGACGTACACTAGCAAACGCAAGCCGTCCGAGTGATTTAGTTGTGACGTG
>NW_017831409.1:0-411 GCF_001891065.2 Hippocampus comes
ATGACATCGGGTATTTTGAGGATATTCACGAAACGGGCAAAACACTGGTTGAAAATGCCCAAATAAAGGCCGATCTCATAACCCAAAAGTTTGGGTTCAACTGCTTTGCAGATGACACCGGACTCTTGATACAAGCTTTAGATGGTGCACCAGGGGTTTACTCTGCCCGCTATGCCGGACCTGAAAAAGATGATGAAGCCAACATGCAGAGGGTATTATCTGAGCTCAAGGGAACCAAAAATCGTTCAGCCCAATTCAAAACGGTCTTTGCTATGAATTTAATAGGCAAAAGCTACCTTTTTGAAGGTCATGTGAAAGGCGAGATTACCAATGAAAAGAGAGGCAATCAGGGCTTTGGTTATGACCCGATTTTTAGGCCTATTGGATTTGACCAAACCTTTGCAGAATTGC
>NW_017831410.1:0-411 GCF_001891065.2 Hippocampus comes
ATTGATTTTGTAACACTTTAACGAAAAATGCACTTCACGCGTAAGTCTGTGGCATTGCGACTTCAGTCAAGTTTGCCGGCTTTGACGTGGCTCCCCGGTTGACCCATCGACTGAACCTCTGGCATCTACCGTCGGTTTTCTCGATTCATATTTTCAGATACTTTATGACGTCGTTTCATCATCGCGGGTGCGATCATGAGGTTGATTCGCAGCAGCATTCCGTTTTCGCCGACATCTGTCGACGCCGAGGCGCACTGTTACACGGCTTTATTTGCGCGTGGGGATCGGCTCGCCATTTTTGAGGCTTCACTGTATGTTTGCTTATCTGTCCGGCCATCCTGCCCCTATTCAAACGGCGTTCCTTCTATTCAGCCTCTTCTCTCCTCGCTGGCTAGGCTTTTTTTTTTTTTT
>NW_017831412.1:0-411 GCF_001891065.2 Hippocampus comes
ATAGGACACTCCTGGTTGACATCGGGAGTAGTATACCATATTTCCGGTTTCCGATTCAGTTTAGCAACTATAAATTTCTCTTTGGTGTGAGATGCTTATTAATGTGCCTGCAGGGCCGTGCGAAGCACAGTAGATGCTCAAATTGAATGGCCGGTTTTGAAGCTCCCAAATTTGAGGGGCTCAATAGAGAGGGGGTGTGGGTGGAGGGTGTCAATACTCATGGAAACATCCTCACCCAACTTGGGGACTGAGTCCGGGTTACCAGCTTCATCATATCATATTTTAAGTAAATGTTTTTTAGTGTGAGGTTAATCAGCATGTAAGTCGATGTGATGATAAGAAGTGTCACAGGTACGGGCTTCAGGGGAAGTGGTCCTCCCCAGGTCCTGTCCTGTTCGTTGATGGAGAATC
>NW_017831413.1:0-411 GCF_001891065.2 Hippocampus comes
GAAGCCATTCTGTGAGGGAAATTCTTTGGGGGGGGTGGCGTAAAATAAAGCTAGTTTGACTTCGGTTCAGTTTCCAGTTGCATCCTGCCAGACTGAGGCCCCGTTGAGAGACGAGGCCCCGGGCACCGGGACCACACAGGCCCTCACCGAGGCTCGACGGCAGACAAGGGCCTCAGCCAAGGTCGTGGCGAGCGTCAAGTGCAAAAGCGCACCGCGGGTGGCGGCCGCTGTGAAAAAGTAGGACCTGTTGGAGCAGATAAGCTTCATCCGCACGTAGGACTTGAAACGCAATGAAAATTTCCCATCGCCAATCACGATGACCGCGACCAAATAATTGCTGGCATCTAACTTAGCCGAAAAGATGTTTGTAGGTGACGGGGAGAAATTGGGCCTTACTCAAACCGACACCAA
>NW_017831414.1:0-411 GCF_001891065.2 Hippocampus comes
ATGCTTTATATATACTGTAAATGAATAATCTATTTTTAAGATCCATTTCATCCCTGACTGCATTGCTTTTGAGAAATTTCTTTTTTAATGTAGATTGCAATGGACCCTGACATATTTTTAGAAAGATTTAAAAACCTACTGCACTGCAATCAAGAAATTTCATGTCAGAGATCTAATGATCAGTCCTACACAGAAATAATTTGTCAGTGCACCTGAGCACAGTACCGCTTTTCTCTCTACTCTGTACAATTATGTCATTTAAAAACTCACTTTGTGAAAGTCAGAGAATGTAAAAAGAATCTATCTTGGAGTAATGTCGCCTATAAAATCCTGAAAAAGCGAAATTTCAGAACTGTTTAAAATGCAATTAATTGTAGTTTTAAGTCAGAAAAAAACGTTGCTTTTTTTTTT
>NW_017831415.1:0-411 GCF_001891065.2 Hippocampus comes
AGTATCTACAACATTAATAATAGAGGAACTGCGTACATCCGCAACTATGACTATTCCAATGGTATTAAACTATTGAAGGAAGTTTTGCAAAAGGACAGTATTGGAATTAAGTTTCCAATAACATATGCCAAGGCTTTGGCAAGCCTAGCCGAAGGTAAAATAAAAAATGGCGATACCGATACCAAAAACATGAAGCTACTGCTCCAAGAATCCAATAAAATATTGGATAGTCTGGGAGATACCTATTTTAAAGCCCGTAACCATGAATTTATGGCCGAGGTGCTGGCTTTTGAACAAGATACCGCCCTGGCCATACAAGAGGCTTTGGTCGCCAAGACCATTGCCCAAGAGACCTACAACAACGACCGTTTATTGAGCAGTCTTGAGCTCTTGACCAAAATTGACAAGGCG
>NW_017831416.1:0-411 GCF_001891065.2 Hippocampus comes
GTCATCAGGTTACAGGGTGCATGAAAGGGTTAATAAAGATCCATGAATCGACAATTGTGGGGAAACTTTTTATTTATTTATTTAAATTTTTTTTTTATGACATTGTCCTTCAAGAAATCCCAGATTGCCACTGACATCAAAATCCAAAATAAAACGTCTATGGTGACAGTTCCAGCACCATTTTGTTTCGAGACAAACATAAAAACGAGCAGCGCACACGCATGCACACACGCTGGTGTGTACTGAGTGGAGGTCAAGAACAGCCTGTCTAGACCAGGAAATGCTGCATCAATAATTCATGAGGAAGTGCTTTTTAATTCATAAAATAATCTGTTTGTCCGAGACAGGTTCATATTTTCTATTATGATCCATATTTACTGCTTACAACCATTGAGAAATGGCTTGATTAGC
>NW_017831418.1:0-411 GCF_001891065.2 Hippocampus comes
ATAGTGGAACCTTCAGAGTTGAACCCGATCTGTTCCCACATGTTGGTCAACATCCGATTTGTTCAGATTTGAAAACTTTTTCCTACAGCGGTTCAGTTGAACAAGGAAAACTGGTTCTGTCATACATTTTGTATCCAATATTATTTTAAGTGGCATTTTAACATTCCTGTATGCCACACAACTGAAAAAGTAAACAGCTGCAGGCCAACTTCTACTTTGATACATTTTTTTAAAAACATGTTTTTTTCTAATTCTTAACAGGGACCAAAGCAACACTTTTTTTTTCTGCTTGAGTCTCATGAGAAACAAACTATGACATGACAAACAACGACTGGATTGTCTCCCAATTTAAAGGTTCCACTGTATTTGTTGGTGTTCAAGTTCAGGGGTCCCCAACCGCCGGTCCGCGGA
>NW_017831419.1:0-411 GCF_001891065.2 Hippocampus comes
AGGTTCACTTCCATTATATTTCACATATTTTTTATAATCTGCTTTAAGTACTTTTTTATGGAATTCTTTTAAAGCATCTCGCATAGAATTCACATATAAATAACCCATTGTTTGGTGTTGCAATTCTTTAGTAAATTGTTTTTTATAACTATTATAAGTATTTCTAAAATTAAGTATTCCTTAATAAAGTACAGCTATTGTTGTGGTTTGTATTTATTGACAGTGTACTATAGGTCTGTCATATTCACCTAGGAAAAAATTAATTTCAATCGAATCATTTTCCTGTAGAAAAAGGGGTTTGGTTCCGACTGAAAAGTACCCATAAGCCGATACAGTAAAAATAAATTCCCCATCATCTACTTTTCTTAACAATAATGAACCTTGTCCATTTTCAATGTTCATTATTATACA
>NW_017831420.1:0-411 GCF_001891065.2 Hippocampus comes
AGGCTATACATTTTCAACAATGACAATCGACAGAGAAAAAAATATAAGCGTGTATATACACGTATAATCAATAGTTTATAATATTAGACATTTATTAAAGGATACCATTATATATGTGACATTATCTTTGTGTTTTGGTTTCAGGTGTATGACTTGTGGTCATTTGTTTAGTAAACAAAGCAAAGGCAAGCAGAGTTGTACACAGTGTGTGCTTGCTGGTGAGCCTTTTCGAAGTGTAAAACAAAAAAATGTGGTCCTTTGTGGGATGCCCAGAAGAACTGATGAAAAATGGTCGCCCCGCCAGCAATTAGGTTTTCCCATCCCTGTTCTCTGGTGTTTGGGTCAATTCTGATCCGTATTTATTGATATAAAGACATAAGGCAATCTTCTCCCACCAAGCAAAAAAAAAAA
>NW_017831421.1:0-411 GCF_001891065.2 Hippocampus comes
GAGACGTGCCCGTCCGTGCAATGCGTGTGCGTGCGTGAGGTGTGATTGATGCCGGGCAACTAGTGTTTACTCTTGTTGGGCAATTGCAAACCCAGCGTGGCAGGCTGGGAAAGCACAATGGGGATAGGGAGCTAAAGTGGCGGCCTGAAGTGTCCAACGCTGACACTGAGACAAATAGATAGAAAGCTGTTAAAGTGAAAACAGCGGGAGGGACAAACAGACGAGGAGGCAGGTCCGCAACTACAAAGAGCATTGGATTTGTTTGGAGCATGGGTGAGCACGCTGGGAAAATGAGTGGACGCTTACGGGAGGAAAAATCCACAAGATCTGAACGCGTACCTTGGAGCGAATCCCTAAAGATGGCAAATGGTTCAAAGGAGAGCTAATGACTTGTGAGCACAGGCGAGGCAG
>NW_017831422.1:0-411 GCF_001891065.2 Hippocampus comes
CCTGAATAGCTGGAGCACTCGTACAGGAGGCACATGTTTTTGTGACCGAGTTCTGTTAGAGGACTCCAGCAATTCTCAGCTCCAGACTCATGAGAGTTGGGCTGGACTGATCCATCTTGGTTCCAAGGCTACCCTGGAGGATCAACGGAGGTATGAGCAAGCCATTCATGACTGCTGCCCATGGAATAGGTTTGGGATATCCAGGTGTAGCTGTGTCTCGACACAATGGTCAGTGGTAAAGCTTTTGTCGGAATGAGTGCTGGAGATGGTCTAGCACTTGACCTGTTCAGATGTGGCACCTTCTGTTATCACAGTAGGACCAGATCTGTGTGGCACAAATCCAAGAAAGGAGTCTTTCTAAGAGACGACCAGAGTCATGCCCGTGATTGAAGTCCTGCTTCGCCATGGACA
>NW_017831423.1:0-411 GCF_001891065.2 Hippocampus comes
CATCCGAGTCTTGTAAAAGGGGCACATGTACAACGGACAGTTGGAGCTGGGACTCAAACTTCGGACCCACTAATCATTTCCCTTGAGCAAAAGTGCCATCAATGACCTGTCAGTAACATCGAAATATGTTGCATGATATTGAAGTACTGTGTGTGGAATGCTGAAAAATTATGAATGTCTGTCCAGCTGAAAAATGAAAGGGCAATTTTAGATGTAAACAAAATTAAATTGTGTGAAAACGTAGATATGTAGAATGGAAAAAATAGTACCTTGAGTGGCATGAATTTTTAAAATATGTTAAAATTGGAACGGTGTGAATCGGATGTATTATGTGGGCGTAGTCAAAAAAAGTGGATGGAATAAAACAACAACAACAAAAAAGGAAATAATGTGTGCTTTCAGCATTCACAC
>NW_017831424.1:0-411 GCF_001891065.2 Hippocampus comes
CCAAATAAATACTTCAGACATATGCCATTCCACAAAATACACCCATTTTACGCAGGACTTTTCTTTTTCTATTTTGGTGGAATTTGAACCCCCCCCATCCCTTACCCATGGTGCACATATTGCACATGCCAAAAACAGCCATTGCCTTCATTGTGTGTGTTGATGTGTGCAGGCTGACTTCTTTGAACCATTCTGGGATAGTGGGGAGGCAAGAGTTGGTGAGTTTGATGCAAGAGGTTGGAAAGCGTGGATGGTCCAACAGGAGCGAGGAGGATGGGTGCAGCCCTGTCCAGGTTAATACAACACATTCCATCTCACCTTGGGAGTGGAAAAAGGTGGTTGTGATTTGTATGCCAGCGGCATGACATCTGCTGTGTTTGTTCACAGTGGAAGACGAGGAGGAGGAGGAGG
>NW_017831425.1:0-411 GCF_001891065.2 Hippocampus comes
CTAACGGGGCAAGTGAAGAGATCACTCTATAGTATCTGTAAAAAATAAGAGCTACGGGCCTGGGAATTCCCCGGGCCTTTCTTTTTATATTGGCCTGATTTTTGATATTTTAAATTACTTCATTTTAAAATCCAATAAAATGATAAAGCACGGTATTGTTGTCTGCTTTGTGGCTATCTTGCTGGTGGGTTGTTCCGCTTCCTCCAAGCTGAGTTATTCTGAAGACGAGTTGGGTGCCTTTAGGGCACTCGTCGAGTCAGGTGATTTTGAAATTGTATCTGACTGGGCCTTTCCTTTGGCCAGTAACAGTTTAAACAGTATAGCAAATGCAGGACTGCTGCCAATTGCCAGCAACCCTGGGCGTATCAGCCTAGTGGGTAATGTAAACTATCTCAAAATCAAGGGGGATAG
>NW_017831428.1:0-411 GCF_001891065.2 Hippocampus comes
CGAGATCATCAACTCCGACCAGGGAACACAGTTCACCTCCCATAAATGGACAAGTGCCGTGGAGCACAAAAATATAAAGGTGTCCATGGACGGTAAGGGAAGGGCAACCGACAATAGATGGATTGAACGCTTCTGGAGAACGTTGAAGCATCAGTACATCTATCTTAACCCTGCCAATGACGGATTGGAGCTCTTTGAAAACATCAAGTTCTACATTGGCTATTACAATACCGAAAAAGTACACCAAACAACCAATAGAATACCCAGTGAAATCTATACAGAATCAATACAGAAACAACAACAGATATTAACTAACGACCAAGCTGTTTTGGTCTAAATATTGGGGAGTATTAGAGTCTATCCAGAATTTTGTGTTTTTGAAAAATGGTATCAAGAACATAGGTTGATTTA
>NW_017831429.1:0-411 GCF_001891065.2 Hippocampus comes
AGATAAGAAAACCTTTATTTGTCTCACAATGGCAAGTTGGTTGCGTGGTTGGTTAGCTAGCTGCACACCGCCGACCTCGTCCAGGTTGATCCTCAACAGGTAGTTTGTTCAGGCCTGTAGTTTGTTTTCTGGTTTGTTAGTTGATTGCTGAACTCCTCTATTTTTTTGAGTATACAACATGGTCAATTTTGTCTTCAACGGGAAAGTTATTCTCGCCAAGGATTGGTTAGTTGGATAGTTTGCTAACTAGCTATATGCGCAGATAAAACCTTGGCTAGTAATTGAAGCTACAACGTGTAAAATGTGGTCTGTAAAGTTCTTCGGGGCATTAGTTAGTTCGCTAGCTAGCTAGCTGCACATCGCTAACCTCATCTAGTGTTCATTTACAATGCTTTAATAAAACAAAAATGA
>NW_017831430.1:0-411 GCF_001891065.2 Hippocampus comes
TTTAACGAGGGATCGCCTTAAGCCTCCGCGGTACGGCCTCAACAATATTTGAGAATTTTAGTTTGGATGATGAAGATAACAATGCCCAAAACTATAATAAAAAAAAAAATCAGCGAGACAACCGGAATTTGTTTACAACTCTGCATGTTGAAAGTACCATGAAGGCTGTCAGCCAATTTCACACTGCCTGTAAAAGCAGACATTTTCCACTTTTTGTCTGTCTCACTATAATGCAGGAATGGCATCGAGACAGAAAAGGGGGTGACGATGTCAACATCGAGCCTGAAATCTATCAGAGCCGTAAAGCCGCCCATGTGTCGAGCCCATCGAGCCAGTCAATGAAACGGCACTGACACAGAATAAGATTGACTTTTAAATTTCCACTTTAAACGCCAGTTAAAGCGAGCGATC
>NW_017831431.1:0-411 GCF_001891065.2 Hippocampus comes
TACATGCCAGTGGGTTCGAGCGTGTGTTGTGTATTGTGTGCATGTGTTTGCGCGCAAGCTAGCCAGCAACTGCCTGCCCCAAAAAAGGAAGTAGCTCCACAACCTTCATTAGACCTGATGACACACTCGCGCCCAACCAACCAGGGACACAAAGGCCAGGTGCAGGATGTCGCCATGGCAACCACATGACCTGAACACAGTGGATCAGGACTTAGTGGACCTCGCTAGGCCCTTAAAATATCAAGTGAAAATCCCTTTGTTGTGATTGGAGAGTAGGGAATGAGGAAATGATTGCAGACTCAGCGAGAGTATTAGGAATCATTCACCGTTGTTTGATTCCTTACGATATACAACTGAAAAATATGTCATTAGCACCGCGGACTCGTCGCATGGTTCAGACTGAACATCAGT
>NW_017831432.1:0-411 GCF_001891065.2 Hippocampus comes
ACACATCCCCACCCACTGACAGTGGAAGAGGACACGTCTGCTTCCGAGCTTTTGCGGAGCAGTGAAGAACCCATCTCTGTCAAGCAATATTCAACTTTTCTCTGGCTTTTGTATACCTCTTCAACTAGACTAAATAAATATTTTTTTCAAATTGTCCCAATTCACTTGAAGCTGATTTGAACAAAATCAATAACCATTGCAAATGAGTAATGATAAAAGTGCTACGAATAACTACTTGACTCTAGACCATTTTATATAAAATCACAATTAGTGCTGCATTGCAACAAAAGAACAATAACATCAAAACATTACTTGAGCATTAAAATCAGGTAAAAATAAAAAGAGTCAATTCCACTTCCTTAGCCTTTCAAAACTCGCACAATTTAATATTTTTTATTATGCTGCAAATGA
>NW_017831433.1:0-411 GCF_001891065.2 Hippocampus comes
CAAACACACACAAAGCTATTTTTTGCTGCGGTTTTCTGCCAAGCGCCATTTCAAGGTTACGAACGGCGCACAACGAGCGTACTTAGGTCTTAGCATACATCCCTACACGGGAACAGAAGCACGTTCTCAATCATATTTATGACCGAGCAGTGTTTCCCATACAAATACATAGAACCACAAAATGTTCCGTCATCGTCGGAAAGAAACTCAGACGTAAACCGAAGAATCCCCGTCAAGACTGATCAGACAGGCTTATTTAAATTAAGGGGAAAGTGAAGACAAATTCGAATTTGAGTTTAAAAGACAATAACAGAATATTCTACGAATGGAAATGCATCTCAATAAATTTGAATGTTTGGAAATAATTCAGTCGTCATATTTTGTTAATTTAATTTCAGATTATTTTAGGTT
>NW_017831434.1:0-411 GCF_001891065.2 Hippocampus comes
TTTTTTTTTTTTTTTTTTTTTTCCTTGAGTCGTGGCTCCATTCCTGCGGTGTCCGAAATTACACAGTTTGCCTGAAAACTTCAAGATGCCCTGTTTGGACTTGACTGCGCAGTGGTTGTCGTAGCTCCGAAGCCTTCAATTTGCTAAGTCTTAAATGAGACATTGAAGGAGTCGGCAGACATTCTTCAAATGAGTGAGCATTGTTCAGACACACATATGATCAAGGAAGAGCAAATCAAGGAAAGGGAAGGGGGGGTCGGTTATGCAGGTCATGTGATTGCCCAGGGGTCTCAAACCCCGGGCCTCGAGGGCCGCTTTCCTGCATGTTTTCCATCTCCCCCCCTGCTGCAACACACTTGATTCAAATGAACAGGCCTCCGCAGAGCTTGCTGATGAGCCGATCATTTGAAT
>NW_017831435.1:0-411 GCF_001891065.2 Hippocampus comes
CACACAAAATTAAGATGCACGATGCTCAGCATGACATTGAACATTCGCTTTGATCCCCCTGTTAGCAGGGGGTGGGAGTGGATGGGGGCTGTTTACCCCGGCGCCAATGCAATTATGCATGTGCCTGTATCTCCTTTAGACACGTGCAGATTAGCGCGCAGGTACAAAGAAATGTTAGCGGGCTAGCCGGCCTACATGGACTCGGGGTAACCTGCAAGTGAAGACGGGTTCCGTTCCAACCGTCGCCACAAATAGCTCATGTGGATGCTTATTCATCTTTGGACGGCGAACGTCTTCACGACGGACGAGGCGGAATTAATCAAGACGACATCCACTCCATTTTTTTGCGATCTACCGCCAGTTTTCTCCCCCAAATAGACTTCCTGTGTTGCCTATGAGACTATTCATCAC
>NW_017831436.1:0-412 GCF_001891065.2 Hippocampus comes
AAAAAAAAAAAATCATCAATTTACATTCTGTATTGATGTACAACAATCCCTTGGTAATAATGAAAAGAAGAAACTCTTTATTGCAGTGCGCTGTTGTATTGTAGAGCATCATTTGAAGGTAGGCAGAGCTAATAAATGAGCAAGTGAGTCCAATTGTCTTTTACTGCAGTCTCGGGAGTATTCAGGGCCATGCTGGAAAGAAATTATAAGAGAAAACCAAAAGTGGGTTTATTCTGAGAATGAAAGTCTGAGTTTTAATAAAAGGTCAAATAGTCCCTTAACAAGATCCTTTCCTCATCTTAACAGAGGTTAATGCTCATAATATAGCAACCAAATTAGGTATCACGTTTGTTTCCGCATTATTTAGGAATTTTTGATGTAAAATTGTGAAATATAATTTATCCTAAAAAAA
>NW_017831437.1:0-412 GCF_001891065.2 Hippocampus comes
AATAAATGTGATTATAATGTTGAAAAGAGGGGGTCTGGAGAGACTGATAACTCACCGTTTTTGTTGAAAACCTCGTTTCTTCCCTGTTTTAACAAAAATGTAAATAACTGTACGTGAGTAGCTTACCTAAATTATATATAGATGAAACTAATCATAGCCCTTTCATAAACCTTTTGCCTTTGGCAAAGCCAATGCTACCATTATTCCTATGGCTATCACTAATGGGAATATAGCCCGGAAAGGCCGATGTTGATTCTCATTTTGGAAATACTCCGGTTCAAACTTCTTCCAATCGATACTTTCAGCTAAATTTTCCTCAAAAATTTTAGGGTAGAAAAAAAGACGTAGTTCTTCATGAAAGGCTTTAGTGGCATTCAAAAATTCCATATGATTACCTAGGCTTGTTTCTGCC
>NW_017831438.1:0-412 GCF_001891065.2 Hippocampus comes
AAAAAAAAAACAAAAACAATCTGCAAATTTCCTCGTGGCAAAGGCAGGCGTCGATGAAAAATGTACTTGCGCCGTCTCAACTTTTGGCCATCCCTGATTTCAGGGCAATGTGGAGCTCTGTCCACACATTTGAGCACAAAATAATACAAACGTAAAATATCGAGAAAATATAAATTGCATTTTCGATAGTTACCTTTAAAAGAGGGGCCGAAGAAATCGTTGAGTCTGTATGTGAGGGTTTCGGTGTGAGCTGTGACTTACAGCAGCTCTTGCATGAGTGTGCTCTCCGTCTGTGTTTTATTGTTCTTCAGGCATTCAATAAATGGCTGAAAAGTGCATATGCGACTCTCCTTTCCCACATGTGAGGTCATTACAGAAAGTAAGGTACGAGAAATATTGGCGATATTGCGGG
>NW_017831439.1:0-412 GCF_001891065.2 Hippocampus comes
TTTTGCTGACTCCGCACTACTGGTTTGAATTGTTCCTAATTTAGTGTTGGGTGTAGAGTTGGCCGCCCAGATCCTCTGCAAACTTGCTTTGTCGTTGAAGTTGTTCAGGTGTGGCGAGTGTGAATGCCGATTTAATGAATTTCTGCATCTTGCAGTTTGTTGGAGCGATATGCAGGGATAGAATGGATATGACTACATGGTGGTATGTCCAACAGTCAGACTCTCTGACGGCAGATAGCAAAGTCAATCGTCATTCCTGTTGTTTGGCACTCGTTTTCACGTCGGAACATTGCATTTGTAATACTGAGGTGGTTTTCAGCACAGAATCTCAAAAGCATCGAGCTGTTGGAGTTTATTTTTCCAAGTACCGTGTAACTCCTCCATATCAGGATCTGCATCTGAATCAATATCT
>NW_017831440.1:0-411 GCF_001891065.2 Hippocampus comes
ATATCATTCACAGCCGTTTGTTTTGTTGGGGTTTCATTTACACGAGATAATTTGTCAAATAATGGCTAATCCATTCCAATTTCTCATCAGCAGGGGGGAAGAGGGCAGCCAGGCGACGCTGCCATCAATCGATGTGCGCCACGCGTGTTACGCAAAAGAGAGCAAACAAAGTCAGGAGACAATCAAGCTAATGCCAATTGGAAAGCTAATTGCAAGTGAGGATATCAGCCGGAGAATCGTACCGTGAAAAAAATAAAGTTGACCCATGAGTAACTTTTGACACATTGGAATCAAACTCTTTTGGAACAATATCATTTAGTGCATCCACCCATCCATTTTCTGAACCGCGTTTTCCTCACAAGGGTTGAAACCGGAATACCCGGAGTAAACCCACGCAGGCCCGGGGAGAAC
>NW_017831442.1:0-412 GCF_001891065.2 Hippocampus comes
CAGCGCTAATCTACTTGACCTCACATGGCCGGCTTAGTTGGCCTTCGCACATGGACGGCTCCATTTGACTCCCTGTAGGTTGCAGCGCCTTGCAGCTGCGTTCCATTTCAACCCAAAACGCACCAACGCGGCCTTGGTCAAAGGAAAAAAATACACTCAAAGATGTCGGCGAATGGGGGGTTTTTGAGTAACTGTGTGCGTGCGCGCAGGTGCAAGCCAGGCTTCTTCAACCTGCAAGAAAGCAACCCGGCGGGCTGCCAGCCGTGTTTCTGCTTCGGTCACTCGCTGGCGTGCTCCTCGTCCGCTCGCTTTCTGGCCGTCAACATCACTTCGGATTTCATGGAAGGTAAACGTATCTGGCGGGCCGGATATTTTGCCGTTGACTTTTGCTACGTTTGGCGAAAGCCAGCTC
>NW_017831443.1:0-412 GCF_001891065.2 Hippocampus comes
TTTAATTTTTAGTCTGACAGTAAACTCGAAGTGGGAGTGGCAATAAACAGACTGAGGCCTTTATTTAATTTTATTTACTTATTTTTGATGAATTGTTCAATATTTGCCAAACAGCTGCTTATTGCAAAGTGAGTTGAATTGAGTTCACGGATACCACACAGCGCTTGTCTCTAAAATCCCCACATGCAACATTCCGAGCTCTCACATTCTTTTCTCGTGTAGAGTTATATAGGTGAAGCAAGCCGACTTCAGCAAAATATTTTGACCTCGGGTCAAAAGATTCTAACAAGTTGATAAATGACCGCTTTTGCAATGTACAAATGGCTCCAGTGTCTTTGGCAATGGGAAAATGATTCCACTCATGTTGTCTGTTTCTTAACAGGAATGAAACTTAGCTGTCACTTTTTTTTTT
>NW_017831444.1:0-412 GCF_001891065.2 Hippocampus comes
AATAATAAAGGCCAAAAAAAATACAAAAATAAGACTAATATTCAGAATAGTCTCCAAAATGGACAAAAGAATTTACTTGAGAAAAGAAATGAATAATGAAAAGACAATAGCCACATTATTGGGTAAATAAATAAAATGCAAAAACGCAACGGTTGTTTTATAGGGAGAGGCGAATACCAATACCAGGCACAGGTATCGGACCGATATCAACCTTTTCTTAGATATCGAGTATTATTGCGGTTGCCGATACCAGTCAAGGCTCCCCAATTTTTTTCTTTCTCAGCAGGCGCTATACTGTGACAAATTCTCATTTTTGTGTTGAATGAAATGTAATGTATGCTAGTACGAGCGGTATCGATACTCAGGATCAGTTTTGACTGAAACAGACCGAATAGTCACCCTGAAAAAAAAA
>NW_017831445.1:0-412 GCF_001891065.2 Hippocampus comes
AAAAAAAAAAAAGGCAGACGTGAACAAATGCCCCAAACCTCTCATGTCTCTTTTAGTGCACACATGATTTCATCCAATTAGGATTCTCTTGTGGGCCACTACGGGTGTAACAATACACTAGAAATCACGGTTGGGTATGCTTATTTTTTTCTCTTTGGTATCTAAATACAAAACTTAAGGGTGCTTTTCTTTTATGGAAAGTTCAACCTCAACGCTGTCTTTTTTTTCAGGGAAGTAAACCGTTGACAATTTCTTCTTTAAAGGGAAGTACAGTGCAAATCAGTGTTTTCATTTTTTGGAAAAGTGCATATCAACAGCCCCTTCCCCTCCCGTCCCCCAAGGACCGGAATGTGCAACATCAATACTTTGTCTTCTGTGCACAAAAGTGAAACATGGAAAATGTGCCTTTATT
>NW_017831446.1:0-412 GCF_001891065.2 Hippocampus comes
TTTTTTTTTTTTTTAAATTAGACGATTGTGTTCAAGTACAGTACATCTACTATAATTGTTCCTTGTCAAGGTTCGACCGCTGCCGTTGAGTTTCGCCACGCTTTCGTGACAGCAGCATGATTGATGACTTCCGACCATTTCCGTCTTTTTACCAGCGAACTGCAAACGCATAAAGAAACCCACAAAATGGACCCAAGGGCAAATCCAATCGGATGCACACAATGTAGCAATTAGCAAATCGGCACGGCATACATTCCAAACCATTCCTCAATACTTTGAAGGACCTCCAGACCGCAACCACAGCAGTTTGGCGATTGGAAATCAAGAAATAAATACATCTCTAAATCCGTTAACAGTTAGAAGCAAGGCTCATTACAAGGGAACAAAATCATTTTAATTGAACCCACCACCT
>NW_017831447.1:0-412 GCF_001891065.2 Hippocampus comes
AAAAAAAAAAGAGTAAAAATGATGACAAACTTTGAGCTTTCCCGAGCGGTATCTTCCCTTTGCAGCCACGCTTGGACAAATAAAAATCAAATCTGCGCT
Organism: Hippocampus comes; assembly: GCF_001891065.2. Classification (NCBI taxonomy): domain Eukaryota; kingdom Metazoa; phylum Chordata; class Actinopteri; order Syngnathiformes; family Syngnathidae; genus Hippocampus; species Hippocampus comes. The sequence goes on from NW_017831447.1 coordinate 100, forward strand.
TTCCAGAAAGCTTAATTAACTGCTGCCGCTTGTCAGTGATGATAATAACAGTAATTAAGTGCCATCGATACTTAAAGGCAATTTATTCAGCCGACAGATGCTAATAAATATTTCCACTTTTGCTCCAAGGACCGAATGACTGAGTCTGCATCAAAGAAGATTGAAAACATACAATCTGTGATCGAGAGAGCCAAAAAATGTTGCTGTTTTTTGTTTGTTTGTTTTTTTAATTATGCCCTTCCCGTTAACATACAAACTTACTAAAATACACTCTTTAAAAGTAATCCCTATCATCTTTTGTCACTCTCTTACC
>NW_017831448.1:0-412 GCF_001891065.2 Hippocampus comes
GCGATTGGAGGACCGCTGTCACAACATTCGACACCGAGCTCCACGGACATTTTGAAGTCGTTGTTCCCCGCTCCCCTTGTCTGTTCGCCCTCTTTCGCACGGCGAATGGTGTCGTGTCGCCGCGCAGGACTGTGAGCGCACCACATTTCAAAGGGAATGAGAGTCGGCTGGAAACACACCCTCAGTGGAGCAGCCCGCCCGCCGTCAGATCCACCTTCATGCTCCCCCCGTCAATGAAATTACCAACACCTATCTTACCCACCGCTGCGCAGTTAGTCATAATAATAAATAAATGAATAAATTAATTAATTTATGAGGCGCTTAATATTTCAGTAAAGTTGTGCACGATGTCCCTGTACCCAAAATTAGAGCTGTATAAGGTGCATAAAGAAACACATTCAAAAAAAAAAAA
>NW_017831449.1:0-412 GCF_001891065.2 Hippocampus comes
ATGTTTATTGTTAAAATGAAATTAAAGTTGACTTCTCTTTAGATACCAACAACTGTTGTCTCGCAGCCGATCTGCGTGTGGATTCAATAAGAGCAACGATCCGTTTTCTCTTTTGACAAACCTAAAAGGCTAAAATCCAACAAATTGCCATTTTATGGGAGTACGACAACAGAGCAGTGTCAGGAAAAGGTTTTGGTGTTAAGGTTGTGTTACGTAGTTGTACTCCTTTGTTTTGCAGTCTGGCGCTGCGTTTTCCTGACTGTATGAGATTCAAACAACACACGCGCTCCTGTCCACAGGCATGGACACACAGCGCCCCCTGCGGATCGCTTCTATGAGCGAGAGGGAGAAAAAGAGAAAGACGGCAGGGAAGGGAGAATTTCTGATTATGAAAAAAATGTCATGATGAAAA
>NW_017831450.1:0-412 GCF_001891065.2 Hippocampus comes
AAAAAAAAAACTCCGTCTGACTACTTTTAAGCAACAGATGAGCAAGGGGAATCATCACAAGTTGGGGAAAAAAGACAAGATGGGGAAATGTATTTGGACACCTGTGTTTGGAAGATGTGAATTCCCCCACCCCAAACTTTCCCAAGTGTCCGTCCGTTAGTTCCTCCCTCCGTCCGTCCATCCGTTCATCTGTCCATCAATAGCATTTGCCAAACTTTAATGAGCCGAGAGGCTGACTGGACGCCAGCCAGTTTCGGGGCATATACTGTACAATAAGCAAAGAACCATTCCCAGTCACAGTCACGATTATGGATAGTTTTCAATTAACCTAAAATGCATGTTGTTGGAACGTCGGAGGAAAAACAGCGCCGGAAAAACTTCACACAGGCGTGCCAGTGCAGAGATTCAAACC
>NW_017831451.1:0-412 GCF_001891065.2 Hippocampus comes
ATGGCATTCCTGATTTGAAAAATTATCATTTAAGTGCTCACCTGGAACATGGGGTAGGTGAGAAAGGTCTCCAGAGTTCTCTCCTCGCAGTCGGGCTTGGCCTCGTACTGCTTCAGCAGCTTGTCAAAGTCTCGGTTCTGCTTGCAGTGGGCCAGGATCTGGAGGCTGTACTGGTGATTCCTCACAAACTCCTGGTAGATGTTCAGCATAGGCAGTAGGATGTCGAACAGGTCGGCTGGCCAGGTAGTTTGGGTTAGTACTTGTCACACATTATCTCGCTACCATCATGTTAAAATGAAATCTTCTGCTTACCCAGCACCAACGTAGGCCAGCTGGCTATTCTGGCTTTTAACCCCTGGTAGAAGATTTGATGTAGAAACATGATAGTTTCACTGCAAAAAAAAAAAAAAAA
>NW_017831452.1:0-412 GCF_001891065.2 Hippocampus comes
ATTCCGAGTGATTCTGTGTTTTATCCTTTTTATGCAGTTCTCAGTTGATAAGTCACTATAGTTTTACTCTCCACTGTTAGAGCTTGATACTGAGCACTGAAGAACCCCCACCGCCCAAAAAAATAAATAAATAAAATGCATCCTGGATTGTGTGCGAGTCTGTTGTCAAATACAGACCACCACACTGTAAACCAAACACGGAGGTCTTGGCACAATAGAGTCTGCCCCGCTGAGCAAACTACGTCCGTGCAATCTGACCCCCTCCTGAAAGACACATAAGAGTGTTGAGAATGTGAATGGCAATGGAGGATAGGCGTGGACAAACTCTGTCTCTGGGAGGGAGAGCGAGCAGAGGCAGTTGACTGCATGACAACACCACACACAAGCAAGCCAGTGCATCAGGAAAAAAAAA
>NW_017831453.1:0-412 GCF_001891065.2 Hippocampus comes
AGTAAGTTTGGAATAGAGATATTTTTTTACCTCGTGGGATGCGACCGGTGCCCTGGCATGTGGGACAGGTCACGCTGTCCCGTCCGGTGAACTCCACATAGGGAAACTGCGACACATCGCCGTTCTTTGCGTCCTGTGCTGGCGTCTCATCGTACTCGTCCGTGTTTGGCATCAATCCCTCCTGAGTGTCCTCTTTGTGCCTGGCCAGCAATGACTGGGACTTCCCCATAGCTGACGACCTCACTATGTAATAGCACACAAAAAACAAATGCACATTTGTGGCAAATGTGCTACAAATAAGTTGATTAGTGAACTATGCCCGTGAAAATGGAGGCTAGTGTTGAGTCTGGAACGTCTCCAAAGTTGTGCAAACCTTTTTCCTAAACACTGACAGTGCCCTAAGTAAAAAAAA
>NW_017831456.1:0-412 GCF_001891065.2 Hippocampus comes
AGTCCAACATGTGGTAGATTTGTCTGTTCTGTGCAAGTCAAATTTAATGTGGCCTGTTGTTGTAGTCCATCTAGCCTGGTCTTGTTCGGTATGTTTTTGACTTGATTACACTGTTTTCGTCTGGTCTGCTGGAGTCTAGTCCAGATTGTACTGGTCTATCCTAGTCTTCCCTGATCTGGTTTGTCGTAGTCTGATCATGTTATTTCTCATTTGGACAAGTTTAATAATAAAAGGCTAGTCATCATGTGCAGCGGGGCAAATCATTGGGTGAGAGCTGGAGTCAGTTAAGCAAAACAAATCGGTAGCCAGTGACTCCGAGTTGTCTCATAAAGCTAAAATGATGAGCAACCGATCCAATCTATTGATCACTCAGTGCGAGCAGAAACGTGTACAATCTTGATCAAATGCGGCA
>NW_017831457.1:0-412 GCF_001891065.2 Hippocampus comes
AAAAAAACAAAATGAACACGTTTTGTTTTTTTCCTTCTTCACAAACCCGCCGAGAGAGAAAATGGACTTTGTTCATGTCGCTATTTTGGATAGATGTTGTATTTTGAGGGCAAGACACACCCCTCAAGATTCAAGATGAAATCCTCTTGAACTTGTCTCATCAGACAAATGACAATCAAAGAATGATGCAACGACATTGTACCACAGTGGTTCTTAGAATAATGATCATCGAGAACTGGATGACGACCGCCTATCCTGAACAGGGTCGCACGGCGCCGCTGGAGCCTATCTCAGCTGACGGTGGACGGAAGGTCGATGACACCCTCAGTCCATCCGAACGGATTTTTCCGCACGAGGGTCGCGCGCCAAAGTTAGAGAAAGTTTTCAAAATCTTCTTCAGGGAGTGAATCAT
>NW_017831458.1:0-412 GCF_001891065.2 Hippocampus comes
ACCCCGGCCCCCCACCCCCAATGTTGCAGTGGGCACTGACAGGACGGTTGCAGTTTGCCTGACAGGCAACAAAGTGTTGTGTGGCTCATTGTATTATTCATGAAGGTAGATGAACAAGTGGGTGATTAGCTCCCCCAGTGATACCGCTTCCCGTGATTTACGGTTTGAGGATGCGAGTGAAACAAATACAACAGAAGCATAGCAAACGGCAAACAAGATTGCTTGTCTCTGGTGATACTGTACACGTAAAGCATAAACACAAAACAATATACAACACGTCTCAAACATGAATATAGCGTTTCGCTATTACTGCTAACCAGATGGATGCTGGTTCTTCTTTTTCAGAACGCTTTATATCCATTTTGATTAGAGAGTTATTGTTGCATGCGAACACCTGCTACTAAGTCAACAA
>NW_017831460.1:0-412 GCF_001891065.2 Hippocampus comes
TCGAACTCATGACCTCCTCACTGTGAGGCAAACACGCTAACCAGTCGAGCACGTGCCGCACATTACTTCAATAGAGTACTGTGGTATTTATATTTCGTTACTGGCTATCAGAAGTGTCTTTGAGTGATGGCTAGCCCAGCCATGTTGCCATGGCGACGACGTGATTGACATGAGCCTAAAACAACCTTCATTGACTCACTCCCACGTCCCGGAGCGTCCATTTTAGACGCGATTCAAGACCCCTACACTGAATTGAATTTCCGGCGCTTACCTGCTCGGCGGTGGCCGGGTCAACTGCCTGCAGGCGGGCGGCGTTCTCGTACTCGTCCTCGCTGTTGTTGCCGCCGGCTCCCTCGTCCGGTTCTTGGCTGGAGCCCACGCCGCCGGGACCGCCCACGCCGGCCTGCCCGCC
>NW_017831461.1:0-412 GCF_001891065.2 Hippocampus comes
ATCCCAGCACACATGTTTATTTGTGTTCTTGGAAGTCTCTCCTTCATGTTTCATGTCTCCTTCCTCTTTTTGCCCACTTTCCTACATCCCCAAAGAGGCTTGCAAATATAATCCCTGCATGGGCCAGCACAGACCACAGGGAGAAAAAAAACCATTGAGAGGTAGCCGTGTATTAGAAATTGAGGCAATCCAACACTGTGTTTACATGGGCCCTTGTCGGGCCAATAGAAAAGTTGCAAAGCCTGACTTTATGAACCCACTCTGTCTGCTCTGCTGTCCTGGGAGCCTTTTTGTGGGGAGCTGGCGGAAGGAGGAGGGGGGAGTAAAAGTGCGGAGGTGGTTCTTCACAATCGGCCGTTCAGGAGACAAAACTTCTTTTGTTTTGTTCAGTGTAGTGAGGAAGAGGAGGGAG
>NW_017831462.1:0-412 GCF_001891065.2 Hippocampus comes
GAGGAGAGCAGAATCAAGCCCAATTAGAGTTGGAATGCCTCCACTCCGAAAAGCACTCCTCAGCCCTTTTGCCCTTGCCCCGAGCGAGATTTGGTCAGAAATCTTATCAGAGCAACAGAATTGACTGCAAGACGCCATGTTTGGGCTCGTTTCCGCTGCCAAGTGGAACCCGTTATCCCATTCTGGAAACGAGCGCTGTCACCATCAAATATGTTCGAAATCCATCATTTTATCGATTATTCCGTCACTTAGCAGAGTAAAGGGATGAAAATGCATTTTGCCTTATGGCAAAAACATTTTTTTTCCCCCCCCGAAGACTGTTTGTTAACCAATTTTAGTTTCATGATTCAACAAAATGAAATAAACAACAATGAAGCCACGATTAGAATATTTGCAGGGAATCGTAGCTATT
>NW_017831463.1:0-412 GCF_001891065.2 Hippocampus comes
AACAAGGTGCGAGGTTTCAAAAGAGGGTTTTAAACCAGGGTTTGAGTTTGAAAGTAGGGTTTGTTGGAAGGAGCATCCTGGGGTTATTGATGGGCATCAAGTTACGCAAAAGTTACGTCCTCAACGACTACTCCACCACCTGGTGACATTTTTTTCCCCAACATCCATCCACTGTGCTTTGTCGGCCACTGCCAGGAAGCGAACCCATAAAGACCAATGCTGTCACCTAGAGGCAGTCCCGAGAAAACACTCCTAATTGGACCATCCTGTGACCTCGGAAAAGATCTGGCTACTCGGTCCAATGAAATGAACGAACTATCACTTAAGGAGAACCGAAATGCCATGTAGCTGCGATCAAAAAGGTTGTTGACGAGCACGAAAATGACGAGAGAAGCTTGCCAAGAAAAAAAAA
>NW_017831464.1:0-412 GCF_001891065.2 Hippocampus comes
TTGCTTGCAGGATCGCGTTCAGAAAGTCGCGATCAACTCTCAGAAAGTCACCTCGTTTTATAGACATATTAGTCTGGGTGCTGCTGCTCAAAATAGGCCCGAGTTGAGCCGTCGCCAAACGTTCGCGCTAACCTGCCGCCGAAGCCGCGATCTGCTCCATGTGGGACTCCAGCACGTCCGGGTCCCTGGAGCTGTACGGGCCGAGCTCCGGGTAGAAGTTGGAGCCGATGTCCTCGGGCGGCACGTGCCTCCCCCGCGGGTAGCCGGACGCGATCTTCGGGTCCCAGTGCGGCACCAGGACGTGGTCCCAGTGCACGAATTTGCCGTCCCAGCGCGGGGTTCCGTACCACGCGTAGTAGAAGATGTGCACGTCGTCGAAGACCTTCCGACTCGCGTCCGAGTCGGACGCCGC
>NW_017831465.1:0-412 GCF_001891065.2 Hippocampus comes
AGGTTTTCTTTGGGGGGGGGGGGGAATAACCTAATATTATCCACAAATGTTATCGAGTTCAAATCATGGATTTGATATTTTCTCAATATTGCAATTCCACCATGCTCAAGAAATCTGCTGTTGGACTCTTGTTACCTGTAACGCAGTGATGCCTTTGTTTGTTCCTGCCAATTTGAAGTCCATGTCTCCGAGGTAATCCTCAATTCCCTGTACGTCAACAATATTTATGAAAAGATCGCGCTTAGTCAATATCACTCGCTGTCACTTGACCAGCTCGACCTAGACGCTCTTCATTTGCAGCAAATGATGAAGGGCACGTTACAAGAATGTCAGTGAGCAGTCTGTAGTCTTGGATCTCGGAGGGCTTGTCGGGGTTGGATTTGGAGATGAGGCCCACGGCCACGCCGGCCAC
>NW_017831466.1:0-412 GCF_001891065.2 Hippocampus comes
TTTTTTCATTGCTGCAATTTGATCATTCACTATGATTGTTGATAGATTCTCCTTCCAGAAATGGCCTCTCTGAGAATGGCAGTCCATGAGGAAAATGGCAAATTCCTTGGACATAGAATCATTCCCCTTGAAGCCATTCAATCCGGTCAGTCAAATGTAAACACGACAACTTAATCTGTATTCTAATGTAAATTTGCCCAAAACAGAAGCCGGGTGTTCAAGGCCGCCGGATTTTTGCCAATTTGTTAATCAGTTGAGTAGCGTCACTTTCATGGAAGTTTGTGGTGCCTGCAGGCTACCATCACATCTGCCTGCACAATGAAAGCAACGTGCCGCTCACTCTGCCTGCACTCTTTGTGTACATTGAGGTCAAGGACTACATCCCCGCTGCTTTTGCAGGTGCTTTTTTTTT
>NW_017831467.1:0-413 GCF_001891065.2 Hippocampus comes
AAAAAAAAAATGATGATATCCTCTCTCACTGCTTCTCGGAGAACCACCCTCGACCCGTCAACTACCAGTTCCAGCAGAACCTGGATTACTACAAAACGAGGGGCGCCGACCTGATGAATAAGACACGGTAAAAGAGTTTCAATACAAAGTTGTGCAAGCATTTCTTGAGCGATTCGGGGGGAAAAAATGTAAAATAGATTCCAAGTAAATTACAGATTTTTATTTTTCTCTGATAATGAGACATCAAATGTCTAGCCAACCCATAACACCCATTTTCCTTGCAGGTGACAAAAAAATATAACCCACACAACTATTTCTATCCAGAATTGATTTGACAAAATTACCACTTTAGAAATTAACATCGAATGTCATCTGTGGGGCGGCCCGGTGGTCCAGTGGGTAGCGCGTCGACC
>NW_017831468.1:0-412 GCF_001891065.2 Hippocampus comes
AAAAAAAAATGTTGTTAGTACTTTATTCCATTGTTTAGTAATCGGCAGTAGAAGATGGGTTGCTTTCACCCAAATCACCTATTTTGGACCCCAAAAAATGCAGAAAACAAGTTTGTTTTGCGCACAACAGTGATCTTGATGCTCATATTTTTTTTACTTCAAACGTCTGAACAGTTCTTTCTTCTATAAAATACAAACAACAATGAAAATGTGCTTTTGTGTAACAACTTTTGACAAACTTACAAACTATCTGCACGCTATTTAGTAGTAGTATTCAGTAGTGTGTGCGTCCATCGTGCCATGCATGTGTGTGTGCGTGTTTTTTTTGTGTGTGTTTATGTCTGCACTGCACATTACCTCATCACGTCCACTTTTGTGACACTGTTTATAGTCGATTTAACGTGACAAACAC
>NW_017831469.1:0-413 GCF_001891065.2 Hippocampus comes
AAACAGGATAGAAATCTACATTTCAGTTGGTCATTGTTTGTTCATGGAAGAAAGAGAATATCCGTCCACGTTCTATAGCACTTGTAGGGCTGGGAGATTATTGAGAAAATATTACTTAAAATTATTGTATATTGTTATTAAATGATTTCAAAACTTCGTATTTATTCAACGACCCATACTCAAGTTTAAATATACAGTAACTTAAAAAACAACCAGAATAATAAATCAGTATCAAGAAAAATAATATATTAAAATAATAGCAATCAAAAGCAACAAATAGAAATAAATACTTACTGTTGCTGCTGTGCGCACCTTGGCCTCCTAGGGGCAGTGTGGTGCGGTGCTTGCACGGAGATACATTATTTAAAACGTAATTATTCACTACTGTTGACAGTTATACTGTTGTAAAAGGC
>NW_017831470.1:0-413 GCF_001891065.2 Hippocampus comes
GAAGCGCCTGTTTGTCTGCTGCCAGAACATGTTTTCTCTCACGCACGCGCACACGCCGTGAGAGCAAATTTAAATGTTGTGCGGATGGCGGATGATTGCGGGGCGGTGGGTGATAAAGAAGGGGACGCCTGTGCGGAAAATGCGAGGTCGGGATCAGGATAGAAATTGCGGGGTCTGAGTGAAAACTGCGGGCGACCGTCGCTTGCATGCAAATAGGCAGACGCTGTCACACCTCGACAAATAGGAGAAATAAAGAAGAAATATCGGCGAGTTGTCGTCGTGCGCACAAGAGCCAAGAGGAGCCCTCCTTCTCTCCCCCGGCCCCCCCCCCTCCCGCTGTCACGTAAAACGGCTTCTTCATCTTTTGCTTCTCTTTCAAGCTGCGTGACAAACAAATGTGTGCAAAGATGTCC
>NW_017831471.1:0-413 GCF_001891065.2 Hippocampus comes
TTCCCCGCGTGGATATTCTTGGCGTCGTCGTCGCGGTCTCCAGGCCCACCGGCACCGGCACCGACATGCCCTACAGCGTGACTCTCCAGGGACCCTCCCCGTGGGGCTTCCGCCTGGTCGGGGGACGCGACTTCAGCACGCCGCTGACCATCTCCAGGGTACGTTTGCGTTCACGCCTCCGGTCGAAATCAGAGCCTCGCCGCAGGTTTGAGCGGAATTCGCTGTAATATTATTCCAAGTTGAGCACAAGTCAGACGTTTCGACCTCATTGTTAATTAATTGAGCCGATTAAAAGTACTTAAAGGGGGCGTGCCAGCTGCCAGATGGCGTGCAGGATTTCTTTCCAGCTACAAGTTTGTGACGCAACCAATCATCAATCATGTTCTTACTTCGAATTATTTGTTAAAAGTATA
>NW_017831472.1:0-413 GCF_001891065.2 Hippocampus comes
AAAAAAAAATAGCCCTAAACTCTAATTAGACACAGCACTGAGGAAAAAAAATAAAATAAAAAGCGGATTAGCATGCTAGCCAGATTGAGGCGCCTGAAGACAGTCAACCTTAAGCGGATTCTCTTTTTAAGACCACATCAAGTATTTAACATGAATGTGAACTCTGAGCCTCTCGACTGAAATCACAGTGCCTCTGGCCCATTATTCATTAAAAAGCTGTCACTGCATTCGGAGGTGGCTTTTATATCTTTCTAATAACCGCTCAGGTATTTTTTCCACCATCCTGAGCTTGGAATATCCATTTTGATTTCTAACATTCCTTGTACCCTGATAGCTCTGTTCAAAGTGACTACCTCGTGTTCAGCGAGATATCTAAATTTTTTAACGCAAGAGGAGGCAGGATTAGCATAAAT
>NW_017831473.1:0-413 GCF_001891065.2 Hippocampus comes
GCGGGTTTGCATGGGGTTCTTCCATCGGATCCGACTTTTTAAGAGGAACGGTTTTTGCTCTCGAGTGGTTTTAAAATCCAATGGCATTGTGCAAAAGACCGCCCCGGGGTCTCTTGTCGCTTGTAATGCCGTTTTTCATTGGTCAATTGAGATTGATCCGCCGTCTACGCAGCGGAAACCGGCTCAATAACACCCTGATGATGAAGGATTAATCAACTCATGTCATACGAAAGAAAATGGCAGGACTAATAAGTAGACCGCTGCTTTTACCGGTTGATCATCTGTTGCCGACGGTCCCATTTAAAAAAAAAAATGTTTTGACATTTTCCAGATAACTTGATGTTCTCCCAGTATGCCAACCACATAATTTCAGCGGCGACTTGCTGGAACCGAAATTGGGATGGCTTCCATTT
>NW_017831474.1:0-413 GCF_001891065.2 Hippocampus comes
TAATTTCTTGCGCCCTCTGCTGGCCCATTGGAAGCATTGTTGAGTCACTCGCAAGTTGTTTGCTCCCCATTAAAATGATCAAGCAGGTTTTTGGAACGTGGGAGAACATGGGAAGAATTTACAAACTCCGATTTGACCATGTTGCCCTTCAACATAAAAATATTTTTTGTCAAATGTACAGAAACGGATTTTGGTGACCCTCTATTGGTTCACACGAGCCAAAATGTTAGCTCCCTCCCCTACACGCAGACACTCGCAGTATGTCATAGTGCAGTTTCAAACCACGGCAAGCACAAAAACTGTGAGGAATGAGCCTCTGCACACCATTCTGTCATCACGCAGACACCACAAATGATCAACAAACTTTGATGCTGGTATACGCCACCCACGCTACACGATGTAGGCAAAAAAAA
>NW_017831476.1:0-413 GCF_001891065.2 Hippocampus comes
GAGGAGGGAGCGAGGGATGATGCGCTTGATCACACTGGCCATTTGTTTTTACGTCTGTTGCGCACGTGAGACAGAGTAGAGGCACACATACACACAGGGAAATGCGCTATGGATGATTTCTACTGTGAGAAATGACGTCTCTCCCTATTGTGCCTCTCTGTTTTCTTCAATTCTTATTCCTGAGCTTGAAAAAAAAGTGAAACTTTTTTCTTTCTGATGGGATTTCTTCATCTCTTCCCCTATTCCACCACTTCCCTATCAGCTCTATTGCTTCCATTTCTATTCTATGTTTCAACTGTGAAAGGTCTTTTTTACATTTTTCTCATCCCCTTTCATATTTCAACATAACTATTGGGATATACCTTTTAGTCAGCGGCCCGGTGGGCAACTGGTGAGCACGTCCGCCTCACAGT
>NW_017831477.1:0-413 GCF_001891065.2 Hippocampus comes
CCCAAAACCATTTGCCATATGTTCCATTACAGCTTGGGTATCCATCCCTAAAAGAAACCCCGAGGCAATTGCCGCGATGGTCAATGAAATAATGGGGTGCAACTTAAACCGTACGGTCGAAAAAATTATGAAAAGGATGACAATAAGAATGATCAACAATTGCATTGGATATGTTTTTTGAAATAGGTTGTGGCTTTATTTTCAAGAAGTGACTTTGCATTTTTCATATTATATTCCGTTGATTTATCACGATCTGCAATCTCAATAATTGCTTCGAGGCCCAATTGCTCTTCTTCAAGGCTGTCCAGTTCTTTTACACCACAGACAGCAATTACGGGAATATCATATTTATGGGCCACTTTAAGCACCCCTCTGATCAGCTTTCCGTACAGGGTTTGACCATCTATGGCTCC
>NW_017831478.1:0-413 GCF_001891065.2 Hippocampus comes
TCATGTTTTATGAGACTGCGAAAGTCTATCTGATGGTGCTGACAGGTCCACTTTTAACCGTGAACAAGTTTACTGGGTTGTAACGTCTGAAGACTCGGATGTGTATTTAAGGGATGTGCCGGAGAAAAGAATCTCATGGGGTCTTTTTGTCCAGTAACCAAACACCCACGCAAACATAAATCCAACCATTGTGATGTTTATGTTGCACAGCTGTAGCAGTAAATACAGTACGATGACCCAATGAAAAATTTCAGTTCTCTACTTGTGACAGAAAGGAGCTTGATCTCTCTGGTAATGACTTGGATTTTGTCCAACAGATAATGTACATAGGAGGATTTGTGTGAGACTGGAATAAAAAATAAATACAATGAGACTAAATTAACCCTTTCAGGGACAGCATTTACTACAGTGGA
>NW_017831479.1:0-413 GCF_001891065.2 Hippocampus comes
GAGCAGCCTTGTATGTAATCCGCAGCAAGCATCCACCCCAGCAGTGATGCATCAAACACATGTAAAAATCAGATGTTTACCCAGTGGATTGCTACTGATGGAGCAGAACCCTTTCCTCTCCCTGGACAGCTCGTGGGCGGTTTGCTGTCAGTCAAAGCGTCACAGGGCAAGTAATGCATAACAAAAATAATGTCACTCTCATTTGCATTCTGTCCCTGTGCGGGTTTGTATATCTCCGTTTCCACCACTTTCACACAACTGCTGCCTCGTTTTCTTGTATGTTATGATTCGCATTTGCAAGTCAATGACACTGAGCTTCCTTTCCAAGAACTGACTGCATGTATTCCTCCGGAGGCGTCTAATGACCTCTTGATGCCGCTGTTGTATCCTAGCTGCGGTGAACGTCGCTATCC
>NW_017831481.1:0-413 GCF_001891065.2 Hippocampus comes
CCCCCCCCCACCCCTGGTCCCGATTCTTTTGAGAAGAAGCGATGCGCCCCGTTGCCGCTTCGGCTTCCAGCTGTCGTGGAAACTCTGCTTGGGAGCCCGTCACGTGACCTGCCTCGGCCAATCGCGGGCGGCGTTGCTTCCGGAGCCTGACATGACATTCCTCACGGATGGCTCCACAGCGCCGTCATTTGTCCTCAATGTCCACATCTAGGTCGCCAACCGCCTATCTATTTATTTAGTTGGCTTTTTTTTCCATTCTTAATAGAATGGTACATCCGCCAAACCTTCGACGACATAGAAAGATGCGCGAACAGATCCGTTCTTGTGCTCGTATTTTTCATGAGCTGTCTTCCAAGTCCAAGAGGAGTTTTAGTACGCCATTCTATTTTCACGCGATTATAATGCAAATCTTG
>NW_017831482.1:0-413 GCF_001891065.2 Hippocampus comes
ATGTGACAATGCTCTGAGAATAAAGGTTTCCAGAAGCGAGCTAATTAATCTGCCTGCTCCTGTCTGCCCGCACTGCTCAATCATGGGAGTAAATAAAGGCAGTCATGAATGTAATTGTTTGTTTTCTGTGCATAGTTTGGAAAAGAGGGCACTTTTTCAACCCAAGGAGCTGTGGAAGTGCCCTTTCGCTTTCATTTGCCGAAAGGTATTGCCCTGGAGTTGATGAGGCAGGAGCGTACGCAAATGTCATTTTTATTCGTCGGGCACCTTCTGCAGTAAATTTAGGTTCAATATGCATAAATCGCAATGATACAATTCTGTTCTTGATTGTTTTGAGTTCTACCGTCTTCCTATTCACATATTTTCTTCAGCTAAAGAAAGAGACATATTAATCCTCTCTCCAAATAAGACAA
>NW_017831483.1:0-413 GCF_001891065.2 Hippocampus comes
TGCACATTTCTACGTTTGCTATTTCCCCTCCATATTCCATGTAACTTCTTAGTGTAACAGTAGATCAGCCAAAATAAGATTGTTCAGGCATTTTGGAGATCCATCCATCCATCCATAATTCCAGGGTATTACTTTGACTCCACATTGCGAGAAAGTGTATCTTGCCAACTTGTCCAATGGCTGAAAAAGCGTCTAGCTTTTCAACATGTGTAAATATAGAAGCGCCATATATTTTGATATCTGTAAAGCAAATTACGACTTAAAAATTAATCCCCCTTAGAAAGCAATTTTTATTTTATTTTGAAGGGTGCGTTGCGTTGATGCTGATTGATAGAGTAATTCACAGTTTGGTGCGGCCACACGCCTGCGCCGCTGTGATCGCTCTCCACAACCCTGTGTGGACTTAAAGATCT
>NW_017831484.1:0-413 GCF_001891065.2 Hippocampus comes
TGCCTCACATTAGAGAAGAATGAAATTCAGACTTGTGCTCGAGGAAAACGATCCGCTGAGCCACACAGGGAAGCGTCAGATTCACCACGGACGTGTTGGAAACAACACTTTTTCTACAAGTTGCTGCTTGTTGAACACGAGTGTAATGAATAGCTCAGAGTGGATTTTTACATGTCAAGTCTTTATCCCACTTGAGGAGCAATTAGCATCACTTTAAGTACAACTTTAACTTGGTGTTGTTAGTTCAAGCAGCTTTGTTGACTGTCTGAGAAAGAGAGCCCCCGCCAAACGACGGATGCAGATGTCAGTCTTCAATCTGTCTTTTCTGTTCACTTTTGAGCAATCAGCTCCAAATTGGAATCATTTATATATTTTGGGGCTAATAAATCTAGTATCAATTATCCATTTGTTTT
>NW_017831485.1:0-414 GCF_001891065.2 Hippocampus comes
AAAAAAAAAAAAGAAAAAAAAAAGGAAATGACATATAAATACGTCATGGGTAGCAAGCCATAGCGGATTTTCAAGACGTCATGAGGTTGGAATTTGTTAAGGGTGGTTTGAGCATTTTTTTCCCCCAGAAGCGTGTCCCAAAATTTTCATTGATCAGTAACCAACTTCGATGATGGGTTCGATTGACAGACTGATGTTGTCCTGACACGGTTCTTCTCGAGAGGAAAGGCAGACGTAACTGAGGATGTTAAAGCGGGAAGGGTGGGTGTGAAAGAGGACGTTAAAGGCACAGCTCCAGTCGGCGCCGGTACGCGCATTGTGCAAAACGGCATCCCAAAAATGGCGCCTATGAAGAGATACGCTTACAAAGCACAGATTAAACCGCAAGCTATCAGTTACGCGGAGGACCGTGGG
>NW_017831486.1:0-414 GCF_001891065.2 Hippocampus comes
CAAGAGAGCGCCGAATGATGCCTGAAGATGAATACCCGCCTTCAAAATGCTTTTTTTCACGTGTGACTTGTGGGAGAGGCGTGTCCGGGCGGCCTTTTCTTCTTATTTGTCCCATTCATGAAAGTAAACAGGTTGAACTCTGCATGGCTGCCGGTTAAGAATTCATGACCCAGATAACACAGCATGTGGCCAGGCCTGGTTCTTTTAAAACCAAGTGCCCCCCACCCCTTATCCCCCACTATGTTAAGGGAGAGTGTTTTTATGTATGGTAAAGCCCACACGCACACAGCAGGAAGCACTTGGGCATCCCTTCGCTGTAGAAGACGCATAACCACCTGAAATTGCCGCTTCCTCGACATCTTGAAAGTAAAATTCCTCTCTGTGTTTACAAACTATGATTATTATTTTTTTTTT
>NW_017831487.1:0-414 GCF_001891065.2 Hippocampus comes
ACATGGATTAGTTGAAGCCTATACCGGCTCACTTCAGCCGTGGGATACACCCTGAACTAGTCCCCACCCAATCATAGGGCACATAAAAACAAACATTCACACACAAATTCACTGCTAAGGCCAATTTATAGTCTATACCTAACATGCATGGTTTTAGAATGTGGGAAGAAGCCAAAAGACCAAAAAAATCTCCACAAACAGAAAGAACAGGCAAACTCCACATAGGAAGATCGGGACCTGGATTCAAACCCCCAACCTCAGCACTAATGATGGATACGCGAACTACTCCATGTACCATGTCGCCCACTTGCGGTGGAATGCAGAAAAAAAGAAACTTTAAGGTCGCCTTGGAGAACTGCAGTTAGAATGATTCATGAAGTTTATACTTAAAAGAACTCAAATTCTACATTTTGT
>NW_017831488.1:0-414 GCF_001891065.2 Hippocampus comes
TAATGAAAATTCAAACCACGCCTTGCTTATGCTCTTGTTCGTTGTTTTCGAAGTGATATTGAAATGAAGCGATTGCTGACCGGAGTAGTAAAATGCAAATGTGAGTCAGTTTCTTGGCGAAGGTGTCAGAAATCGGTTTAGGCCCCAGCGTTTTCCCTTTCAGATTTAAGAGTCACAATAAAAGTGAAGAAGAGAAGAGCCATTTTACTATTTCGCTCCCGCGGTGCCAGTTTACGCGTTCCTGGCCAATCTCTATTGAGGGCCGGCTGATGTGGGCAGACGTAGGCTTTTGCGCCGTCCTCTCCCAACATTCCTCTGTTTGTCTACACCTCCTTTAAGGACATGTAGTCTGGCCATTGTTCATTTGTGTGCCTAGCTGGCTGGCATGGCCCGGGCAAAAAAAAAAAAAAAAAA
>NW_017831489.1:0-414 GCF_001891065.2 Hippocampus comes
ACTTACATCGTCACCTATGAGCTGTTGTACAACCCAGACACTTGGGCTGCGCGATTACGCTGGGAAAATGACGACGGCAAGCTATCTGACCCTGAGCAAATCGAGGACATCTACCCGGAATCCAACTTCTCCGGCTTGGGGATCATTACCTGATGAGTACCGGCCAGCCTGACATACGGCGATGGGAGAAGGGGCCTGGCGAGTTTTTGTCAAAGGCCAACAGCCAACTCGATGCAATCGAGCGAGAGCTGCATCGCTTGGCTTCGGGACCGTCTCAAGTACGACGCGGCCCTGGGCGCATCGTCCTCCGCCTCCGCGTCAAGTCCGAGCAAAACGACTACATCGTC
This sequence comes from Hippocampus comes, assembly GCF_001891065.2. Lineage (NCBI taxonomy): Eukaryota > Metazoa > Chordata > Actinopteri > Syngnathiformes > Syngnathidae > Hippocampus > Hippocampus comes. Next base: position 348 of record NW_017831489.1, read on the forward strand.
TGCCGGGCATGGGACGGAACCACCGAGGGCACGGACGATATCAATGTGGCGAAACCGTGGAAGGCCC
>NW_017831490.1:0-414 GCF_001891065.2 Hippocampus comes
AAGTACAACAGACGATGATGATTTGAGTTCTTTTCAATCTCTTTGCTCACGTAGGATAATCCATTTTTTAATTCAATCGCATCGACCGTTTACATGCAGCATCTACTGAAGTGCCCAGCAAGTGTCGATCTCGAAACTATCATGACGCAAATAGAAGTGGCTGTTGGAGTAAAAACCTTGTCTTGTTCATTCGCTTATAAATGATTTCATTTGGGCCAGGAGAGTTAAGAGAAGCCGACATGGTTGACGATGCCTCTGACTCCAGATTGGTGATGGGTGACCAGATTGTTGGATTCAAAGAGATGAAGTGGAATGAAATAGATGAGTTCCATACAAGTGGCGGACAGGATTTTGTTCGTCTGCTGTTATTTGCACGTAGAGCAGGCGTCCCCAACCGCCGGTCCACGGACCGGT
>NW_017831491.1:0-414 GCF_001891065.2 Hippocampus comes
AAAAAAAAAACACAGTCAGGGCCAATAATCGTAAAGGTTAAACCCACTCAATATTTACGATGGCAAATCCAACAGGGATGTTCAGCCAAAGCTTGGACTCTGCGGTTGGGATGTGGACCACGAGCGAGGCCTGACACTGACGCTCGCATGGTTGGCGGACATCAAAAGAGGTGCAACTGGTTGCGTTAAATGTTCATCTAACATGTCTCACAAGTTATTCACCCCAATGACAAGATACGGTGATGTGTGAGGTGTTGCCATGTTGGTCTTCTCGAATTAGAAATTAGGATTCATGTACCCCGCTTAAAATGGAATAAATATTTGAAAGTTCAACACTTCCAGACTGTATGTTGCAAACAACTGGGAATAGTTGCTAATAAGTCTTCTTCCAACAAACAGTAGGACCTGAGGGAC
>NW_017831492.1:0-414 GCF_001891065.2 Hippocampus comes
TTTTTTTTTCTGTGAATTTACCATCTGTGGATCATCCACATTATGTGTCCTGAGTGAATTCCTGACAGGCTGCTTTCTTTAGGGATCTTATTTTATGCTTGTACCGACAATGAAATCATTTTCTTTTATGAGCACTACTGAAGCCCAGTTGATGTCTTCATCACCATGCAGCTCTGTCTCGTCCCGTCTCGTGGATGATGATTTTCATACTGCGATCTCACCATTCATTTCTTGTCTAATTCATCGTTTGCCCCACGAGAGACACCGCCGATATTTTCACACATGACAAATTAACAAACCCCACATCTTAAATGTTGCCCTGAAGGCATTTGTGTGGAGTCGTTTCAAGGTTAACTCTTAAGCCTTGCTGTTATTTCATCATGTCCTGTGAAGTCTGATCACAGTGTAATGTCT
>NW_017831493.1:0-414 GCF_001891065.2 Hippocampus comes
CCTATACATTGTCGATTGAAATGATGTTGTGTGGTGGGAATGGAAGAGCGTTTAATAGTTTTGCCTGTCACGATATGTCGCTGGCATAGATAGGGGAACAAATAACTTTTTGGATCGGTTAAGTGAAACTAGGCAACCTGATGATCTCTCACAACACCCGAATGCGCTGAAGTACAGTGGTAGAGAATTACCAATATATATAAATATTTTTTAACCGTTACCTTGTCTTGCTTTTGGTAGGTCTGCTTGATGAAGGAGCGAGTGATCTCATGCAACTGACGCAGGGCAGGCACCACCCAAACTGCCTGAGGGCTGCTCGGTTGAGAAGCCTGTCATGTACATGCACAGGACCAAACACACAGCAGATGATCAGACAAGGACAATATAAATCGTGAGTGAAGGAGCAGCAGCTAC
>NW_017831494.1:0-414 GCF_001891065.2 Hippocampus comes
CCGCGGCCGAGCCATGAGCAACTTTATTACTGTACTGATGGGTAAATTGGACTGAGATACACAAGAAAAGATGTAGGTGTCTGACTCTTTGAGGACAACCTGATAGAAAGTCCTTGATACATGTGCACTGTGTTACTGAAGGTAAATCCAATAAATTATTTGCGTGATCAACCAATAATTTCCAAATGTGTGGGTGTCCATAAACTGCGTGTTTTCACAGCTCTTTTTTATAAGAAACCGGAAAACAGTAAGTGAGTTGCTGCATATTTTTATGTATTGAAACGTACGTTGCTACAGTTCAATAAAACCTGAAGCATAGTTGAACGGTGATTGTCTTACCTAATGATGAATGTTGTACATCCCCATTGGCCAACAGCAAACGTGACCAACCGGTGAGCATGGCGGAAAAAAAAA
>NW_017831495.1:0-414 GCF_001891065.2 Hippocampus comes
AGTTGACGTCGGCTGTGAATTCCGACCTTGGCTTTGGAGAAGGAGATCCGGCACAGGCAGGCTTTGAGCTGCGCCTCCAGCGTCTCCAGGCTCAACGTCTCCTTCCTGTTTCACACGAGTGATGAGCGTCAACGCACTTCAGACTTGGCGGCATCGTCCCACCAAATTAGAAAGAAGGTACTTCTGCTGAAACGCCGCTCACGTATTTCACGTCTCGAATGGTGTGTTGCAAAACACAAACATGACCCACCGCTGATTATGCAAGTGTGGATGTCAGCGACAGTCAGCAATAAATCTTATCAGCGTGCTTCAGCCAGACGCAACCGTCTGATAGTCGACTGCTGGCCCAAAGCGAGCCGGTTCTGCTCGCACAAACAACGCCGAGTGCGTTGGAAAAGCGCCGCCAAGCAAAAA
>NW_017831496.1:0-414 GCF_001891065.2 Hippocampus comes
CAAAAGCAGTACCACCCGAAAATCTCTTTTGAAATGAGGGGCGTTCAAAATGTGAGTGTAGATATGCAAATGGGGATATTTATAGTCCTGACCGATATCTATCCACCTGGAAAGGTCTAATTGTTTCCAATTGACTTTACTGGCATATTTGGTCTTCGGTCCTTTTTTCCCTTTGGGATGTGGACCGGTGTATAAATAACGTAAGTTAGCATCCGGACGAAGTTTGGTGATCAGGTGCTTACCCATGCATGATAAAGCATTGAACATCTTTATCTTAGCATAATAACCATCGGCTACAAAGTAGAGTACTCGCTTGAGTTTTGGAAGTAAATCCATGATCTGTTCCAGGTAAAAATCAATGCGCGTGTATTGTTCATCCTGACCTTCTTTTGAAGATAAACCCGGCGGTGTTTG
>NW_017831497.1:0-414 GCF_001891065.2 Hippocampus comes
CAAAAACACATGATTTGAAATATGATATTTCCTCTTTCAATGGAGCGGTTACGGTACTGGGATGCCCTCGCGCTTGGGCAAGGAGAGCCCTAGTTACCAAAATGCATTTTCAGGCATGAGTAGAACTCGACAAACGGTCAAACACAGAAATATCCAAATGAGAATGCCGGCAAGGAGCTGCTATAGACCACTGTTCACGCCAAGATGCTCACACACGGGCAAACTGATCAACCACAAACTAGCTGCCGATGTCATTCACGAGGCCACACCCCTAAAAGGCGCACATAACACAAAATAAATCAGTCAACAGCCCCATTTTTTTTGTCACCTGCTGTACAAAAGCCAAGACGAGAAGCTTCTGAGCTGACAAGGTCGAAGTGTTGCGTGACTTGAAGGGAAGGGGGCGGGGGATGT
>NW_017831498.1:0-414 GCF_001891065.2 Hippocampus comes
GATGCTTCGGAGGGCACCCGCTCAAGCCTGCAATTATTCCAAATGAATTTTTTAAGAGGTTGAGAGCGGACGCTTTGCAGGTTCCTCACGTGGACGTGCAAAAAATAACCACATGCAGCGGTCCACTGCGGCGTGAAAATCACATGCTTTTTGCATGCCAAATAGAAAGGAAGTCACGCTTTCTGCATTCCGCACGGGATAGGATCTCTGCATCGACACTTTAGCGAGGAAACGGCTGTTTGCTGCTGAATATAGTTTGACAGTCTATTCCATGAAATGGCTTGTACATACACAAAAGCTCAGGTGTCATAAGTGTCGGCCTACCCACCGCTATATAGAGTTACATTGTTTGAGTCACAATTATGAGACAGATTTTTTTTTCCCCGACGATTATTGTTCATTTTTGGTTGATTT
>NW_017831499.1:0-414 GCF_001891065.2 Hippocampus comes
GACGTGACATATGAGACACGACAGACACGAGACATTTAAGACAAAAGACGGGAGAGAGGAGACATGCATGAAATGAGACAAGCCCCAACCGAGACCGTCGACTGGACCCTTTTGGACAAGAGACAGCGGACCACCGCTTGTCAACTGAGACACACGACAGAGGAAGTCGAACCAATGAGCACCAGCGGCGTCCCCGCGGGCGCAAACGCCATTCACCCCCCTTTGCGTCCAATCTGAACAAGCGAGGCGTGTGGATGGCGTGCCCGGGTTAGCATGCGAAGCGTGTCGCCTGTCATGTAAGATATGTACAGACATGAGCCGCCGTCTTGGAGAGCCACTCTCCCGGTGGTCCGACGTGAGCCGGGACGTGACTCGGAATGAATAAGCCCTTGACTCCCGTCAAATCGCGACGGC
>NW_017831500.1:0-414 GCF_001891065.2 Hippocampus comes
CCACCACCACCACCAGGGTGTGGCTAATAGTCCTTGACGAAAAACAAACCACAGTTATGACAGCTTTTGTTGTAACCCAACCAAATCTGACAAACGTGAGCACTCGTTCACTAACAGAGAAAAGCTGCTCAATAATTCTCTCACTCAGGATGAGGAAACGTCCAGAGTCTGGGAGCATCAGAAGAACATTCCGGGGCTCAGACAGTGAAAATTCAGGGGCCAGCGGAGGCGGCCTGGGTGGGGTCAGGACCGCATCGCTTCCTATAGGTGGAGCTCTGGTGAAGGAGTCTGCGGACAAACGGCCAGTTAGCGCTCACAGCATCCTCAATTCCATCACACGCCATTCCTCGCTGAAGACGAAGGTAATGTGACTTGGAAGATTTTGAGATTCTACTGTCAATTATTAAGACAATG
>NW_017831501.1:0-414 GCF_001891065.2 Hippocampus comes
AAGCTTCTTGTCATCCCTGACACACTGTAATGTGCATGAAAAGGGCGACGAAAGCTTGCTTAAATCGGTGTGTCCAGAGAAATTGGTCTGTGAGAACACAGCGACTGTGAGGCGCCAGTCGTTTTAATTCAGCCCATGCCCCGGTCGTGTTACCAAATTTTGAAGCCAGGCTCAGATCTAACTGCATTGCTTTATGGCTGCTTCCTCTCCAAATGATCAGTTGCTCATACGTCTCGATTGAGGGACGAGCTTTTATGACGGTGTTGTTTGATTTTCCATACAAGACAATTCATGAGTTGCGGTGCAAAAACATCAAAATACAAAGCAGAGCAACACATTACAACGTGGATTGACATAAAATTATTTTTTTTCAATGTCTGTATTTGTTCAGTATTAGAAGGTGATGTCGGCTCT
>NW_017831502.1:0-414 GCF_001891065.2 Hippocampus comes
CTGAGTACAGCTTTCAGAAAATGAGCGAATTTGAGAACCCCTTTTTGGGTGTTGAAAATGCCAGTTATCAAGACGCCAGCAGCTATGCCTTGGGCATGTATTATATTCCGAACTATAACTCAATTACAAACTATCTGAGTCGTGTCACATATAGGGCAGGACTGCGCTATGATGTCACCGGACTTGTGGTCAACCAACAGGCCATAGATAATTTTGGCATAACTTTTGGACTTGGATTGCCGTTGGGCAATGTGTTCTCTAATTTGAACCTTGGTTTTGAATTGGGACGACGGGGAACAACAGAAGCCAACTTGGTACGAGAAAGCTACCTACAAATAAATATGGGGCTATCATTGAATGACAAATGGTTCCGGAAACGAAAAATAAACTAATGAGGTTCTCTTTCCATTGAAC
>NW_017831503.1:0-414 GCF_001891065.2 Hippocampus comes
CCCCCCCACCCCCGCGCTCATTTCGGCTAGGTTGTTGGAATTCCATGCAATCCGGGCAAATACGACTACAAAATTGAACGTTCATTTTATTCCTTTTGCGAGCACACCTTTCTCACTTGCGCTGTGATCTTTTTTTCTGATCATTCACGCCAAGGGCAAATTCCACGACAACGCTGAAGACATATTGCGCCGCGCACAGAATGAGCGATGAGCTCATGTGCTGTTGTCCTCCTTGTTTGTCAGACTGCGGAACCTCCAGATGTCACTTCCACGGCTTGAGGGGCTTCAGGCCCGTCGAATGTCCCGCACAATGCTCAGCATACCCGGGAGCAGAGAGCTGCCAGCTGGCCCTGCCAGCCTCTGGCTCTTTCAAGCCCTTCGCACTAACTGGCTGGATGGCATATGCGCACAACC
>NW_017831504.1:0-414 GCF_001891065.2 Hippocampus comes
TAATCATTGAGGCACCACTGGCTGCAAGCAAACAAACAAAAAAAAAGAGGCTGTTCCTTTACTTATGGGATAAAGTGCCCGTACAACACAAAGTGACCTACTCGGCATGAACTTCGATGCCCGTTTTTTAAAGTCATTCTGCAGAACATGTGGAAAGAAGTGCTTCAAAAGTAGTGTTGGTGGAACTCAAGTGGCATTCTCATCTAGTGTCATAAAAACGAGTGTAACCACTTTTAGTGTTCAGGTATGCGCTCAGTGCGCATCATTGCATAACATTCATCCTACGAAATCTTTTTGTTTTTTGGTCTCGCTGATTTTTCAGAACATCTCACCAGTCGGTTGGGATTGAGATAAACCGGGGATTGTTGGACGATGTCGTCCGTGACATCTATCGGCTTGGCATGCGTCCTAACT
>NW_017831505.1:0-414 GCF_001891065.2 Hippocampus comes
TATATAATTATAAATAGTTTGGCTGACTTGCCTGGTTTTTAGATAAGCAACAGTCTGATTGTGAGTGCGGATCGTTTTCTGTTTTTCTGTGACCTGTGAGTGGCAACTATTTTAGGGTGCAGCCTGATTAGGACTAGCGCTATAGAAAATTCATGTGCAGTATAGGTATTACATGAATAAATATTATTTTGAGTTGCTTTTTCAACTATATACATGTATGAGATTGAACAGTGTAATGATTATGATGATGATTATTTTCTAGTGTTAGTTGTGGAGGTAGTAGTTGTACTACAGGTTCGTTTGTTGGTTCAATCCAGAGGTTTAATGCTGGAGCTGTCCAGTAACCCGGAAGTAAGGTGCACGCCGCAAAAAATAGCGTAGTCCTTCCAAAACAAGAGCTTATTCGTATCAGTG
>NW_017831506.1:0-414 GCF_001891065.2 Hippocampus comes
TATAATAAATTAAATATTTAGAAATAAATAAAATAAAATAAACAAGCCATTTTAGGAGGTACTCAAGCAAATAATTTTAAATAGTATTTTACAAACCATTATAACTGCAGCTGCATCCACATTTTGTCCCTGGACAACAACAATTTCCATAATGAGTGCATGTATCTGTGCATGGCTTCCGTATGGATTATTTGGCGTTTTATGGAGTGAGAAGTTTAGTCCAATGCAGGAATCATTCATAGCAAGTAATTTGTACATCTAGTTAATTATGAATGTCTTCCAGGACAAATGGTTGCTCCACTCCGTGCTAATGCTGGTCCAGTCGTGGATCGAGCCCTTGGTCTACCTCCAAACAACACTGGACCACTATGACGGTGCTCCGGAAATGCTCCTCAACAAGACCAAGTGGATGTC
>NW_017831507.1:0-414 GCF_001891065.2 Hippocampus comes
GGGGGGGGGGAGGGGGGGTCCTGCGAAATTGCGAGGAGGCTGAGGGAGCCGGAGTCAAGCGCGCCCCGAGCGAGCGCCGCGCCGCTTTCGCTTGGCGACTTCACAATAAAAGCGAGGACGCGACAACCTGAGCCCAACGGAGGTGCGTTCGTTTTTTTTAATTTTCATTCTTCAACCTTTTCCCAACACTACAAGCCCCCCTTGGGCGAGATGCTTCGAATATTTGGGGATAGAAGAGCAAAGTCGTACGTAGCTTGTTCATTTGTTCGACGTTGAAAATAGAGCGTCCCCCGACTGCGCATGCGTACGAGAGAAAATGCCGGAATCGTCGCGGTTGACGCGAAACGCACACCTGCGCCGAGTGGTGTCGAAAAAGAAAACGAGTGCACAACCGTGCATGCGCATGCGCACAAC
>NW_017831508.1:0-414 GCF_001891065.2 Hippocampus comes
TCTGTACTTGGTTACAAACATGCAGTATTTACCTGTTTTGGAAAACCACAAAATCTTCTCGGTACATAGGCAAGGGGAAAGAAATTGAAGCTTTGCAACGTGACTTCCAACAGTTTCAAATACAAAGCAATTGCAGTTTTGAAAAATAACCCAAGTGCAATGTTGACCCCATAGCAGTTGTGATGATATCAGCTTTTAGAGATGGAAGTGACCCAAAATTAGATAAAAGTTGCAGCTGCAAAATTTTTCTGCAGAATAAAAACAAACTGTCAATGTGTCATTTCTTTCAGTGTGGACCCTTTCTCCAAGAAGGACTGGTACGATGTCAAGGCGCCAGCCATGTTCATCATTCGCAATCTTGGCAAGACCTTGGTCACCAGGACTCAGGGAACCAGTAAGCCTGTTTTTGTTTTG
>NW_017831509.1:0-415 GCF_001891065.2 Hippocampus comes
AAAAAAAAATACATAAGAAAACAAAACCAAAACAAACTTCAACTTCAAGCCACTTTTAATTAATCTCCGCCTCTGCTGCTGTTGCCAACTGCAGGTGTATCTGCTCCACCCTAACTTCCGTCATGCCCAGAAATTGTGCCGTTGCCTTCACGCTGCTGTTGATCTTCACAACTCTATTCATATTCCCTGCCAGGCTGCCACATTGACTGTATGGCATTGTTGGAATTTATGGGGTCACCAGGCCGTAAACCCGATTAGAAATTCACAAAAACAACTTGTTACTCAATTCGTGTTGGTTTATCTTCAAGGAAGAACATCAAAAGCCACACGAGAGAAGGAATTTCATTTGCTCCTGAATGTCTTTCAAACTCTGGCGTTCAGGAATTTGTATCAAGGATCAGGTCTGGGCTGCTTC
>NW_017831510.1:0-415 GCF_001891065.2 Hippocampus comes
AAAAAAAAATAATCCCAAATCAAAAATGCCACTGCTGTCTTCCAGAATGAACTTATCGAAGGGCCCACTAGTGAACAGCAGCACTGACGACAGCTCCAAGTCGACGTACGGTAAATGCGGCGCTGGCGCCTGGAGGATGCACCAGAGCTACGAGCCCCTCGAGGCCAACCACATGAGAGACCCACATGCCCTCTACAACCCAAGGTAACACCCGTGATAGGACCGTCTTCATTTCGGTCCTTTTGCAAGACATCATAGGCCACCATCGCATTGTTGTTTCAGTGACATTTTCCATCGTAGTCATTTTGGCATAATAAATCAGTACATGGAAGGACAGAAATGGAAATGTTCCAGGACTGATTTTTTTAAAATCCAAATTAGGACTTTTCCCCTTTGACACAATCTCCTTGGAGCC
>NW_017831511.1:0-414 GCF_001891065.2 Hippocampus comes
GCGCTCTACCGAAGCCAATGCTCCATGTCGTTGAAGGAAAGTGATGTGTCTATATGTGGATAATAAGCTCCTTTGGGGGAGAACTCGCTCTCTCTGTAGACCACAAACTACTCTTTTACTTCAGATGATACACTCCATCCAGGGAATACTACTTTTCCTTCCAGTGATCTCAATTACACCCCGCTCGTATTGTCTTTTCACTGTAGATCTGGCGTCTCTGTTGCCATGGAGCTAATGTGGGGTCTATTAGAGTGCATGCTCTACTTTCCGTGTCACTTTAAAAAGCTTTCAACGGCTGCGTCAACCTTTACCCTGTGCGACCCTCCTACACCAAAATGTAAAGAATGAAAGTGGTCACCTATAAAATACCTTGTGGATTTTCCACACTTGAACCCTTTGAGTCGCTCCCAGGCC
>NW_017831512.1:0-415 GCF_001891065.2 Hippocampus comes
CAAATATTTTGTATTGTTTTCAGATATATTCCAGTGACTCCCCGACATGAATGCACCGCTTGAAAATTTAGATGTGAAATACTGCAACAATGTGCTATGACACTGACTTTGTCGTTCACTTGTCGATTTTTCTGCATCTTCCTGTACTTTATTTTGCTTCTAATAAGCCTCCTGAGGTAACGTGTTGAGAATTTGAACTTTTGCTATTTTACTGATCAAGCAAACGTTGTCAAACACGTTAATATTTCACCTTTTTTTGTCAATCATATTTGTATTTTTCCAAAAATTTTTTGTTACAAAAATATATCTATTTTTTGTTCAATATTTCAAATTTTCTTTTACATTTTGAATTGCTTTCTGGTATTTTTGATATTCGTCGAATATTTTCCTCGAAATATATTTGTCAGATCTTGTA
>NW_017831513.1:0-415 GCF_001891065.2 Hippocampus comes
AAACCTTTCTATCCATGCTGATCCACCTCCCCGATGAAATAATGGCGATTTGTCGCCATCGCGCACAGGCGAGGTTCGGTTCACATTTGATCTCATCCGGTTGGAAAAAGAAGTTAATGACAGACGGTAAATTGTGTATTCACCGTTTGATGGATGCGTATTGATTGCGCAGCGGCGTATTGTGTCGGGGAGTGAAGCGGGAGAAAATTGATGAAGGCGAGTAGGCGAGCGTTAAAACTTCATGCATCACACTTGAATCATTTTGAGTGTCATGCGAGACTAAAATGAGCTAGTGAGTCCAACATTTGATCGCACCTGAAGGACATGCAGAAAGAGATTTACCGTCATTCAAAAGTGATCCACTTCAGGTAAAGACTAAATGCAGATCCCTTTGCAGTCTACATTCTTTTTTTTT
>NW_017831514.1:0-415 GCF_001891065.2 Hippocampus comes
TTATTTTGTCTGCTGCTGCTCTGTCATAGAAATTACAAATGGCTCCCTCCTGATGAGCCCTAACACCCTCCCCCCCGCCCCTCCTGCCACGAGCCTTCAACTAATCCAAAAAAACACGCCCACTCTTCAGGCTACAACGTCCCGGCCGGGGGGGTCAAGAGCAAGCGAAAGCATCACCAGAGGTGCGCCTGGGAGAAATGATCAATGCCAGGATAGGATGTCATACAAAAGGCCACACGGACCCCGAAATAAATACACCAGCTTGTCGTTATGAAGCACATTTCACATTTCGCTTTTCGATGTTGACACGAGCTCTGCGAGTACAAGTCGAAGCAAGCAGCAGAGGGCGAGTGTCACGGAGCGGGGAGAGGAGACAGGATAAACTCGTTTGCGAGCCTCCGGGCTAACACGGCGT
>NW_017831515.1:0-415 GCF_001891065.2 Hippocampus comes
TCAGTATTTCTGACATAATGTCCACCAGAGGGTGTTGATCCAATATGTTTTAATTATTATTACCTTTGAATTGTGTATCCTCTAGGCTGCGGCGTGAATCTCGGCTTGCGAGGCCTGGAGTCAATGGGGACGTTTATCTACCGCACCGCCACTGCCGTCGACCGGCACGACATCCTGGAGGCCCTCTCGGCCAAAATGCAGCACTCCAGACAAGTGGCTCGCACCTTCAAGCAGACGGGCTTGACTGAGTCCATGTATGGCTGACATTGGCCGCTTGAATGGTCAGTGCACACTGCCCTTCTCGTCATCACAGAGAGAAGGTAACACCAATGCCAATGACTTGATATCAACATCAACTCACCGAAAAGTGTACTGTAATGACATTCTGATGTCTTTGATAGAGTAGCATATTTTT
>NW_017831516.1:0-415 GCF_001891065.2 Hippocampus comes
AAAAAAAAAAAATCAGGCCTCAAGTCAACCCATGTCAAGTAATTTCATGCCAAGCCCCCCACCCCCAAAAAATGTCAGTTGCCCTCAACAAAAAATGCCATGCCATGCCAAGCCATGTCAATTCAATAGGGGTGTTCACACGGAAACTTTTACTCCGGTATAGCACCGAGGCTGCCTCCATAGAGCGTTCACCCGTACAAAGTGTGTAGCCCCTGAAAACAGCTTAAACCGGGGCAAATTTAACCCTGCTCAGGGGGTGGTCTAAAAACTTACTCCAGAGTAAATGCTAGTTTGCGGGGCAGTACCGATATAAAATTGGACGTGTAAACGCTACAGGGGTAGACTCACTATGATGCATGAGAAGAGTTGATTACATATGCGTATTGAATGCGTTGCTTTCGTGCTCTGTTGTACT
>NW_017831517.1:0-415 GCF_001891065.2 Hippocampus comes
TCAGGGCCGTCTTATATTCGGGCCAATAGGGTATTGTTTTTGTCGTGTTTTTTGCGTTGATGGGTCATTGCAGGCTTAACATTGCTCACTGTCTTCATTATTAATTCTTGATAATAACATTTTATGAGTCAATTTAGTTTTAGCAAATGTGTCATGGCTTAGGGATATATCAAAGTGGTAGCCCTTTGCAATTATCATTATTATTGTTATTATGATTATATATTATTGTTATTATAGTACTGAAGCTCTCAATCGGCGAGCCCTAATGAACGTCCGTTCTTTTGCAGAGACGCAGCAGTATGAGACCGGTGAGGACGCCGGGGTGACCGCAGTTGCCCTGTACGACTACCAAGCAGGTGAGGCTACTAAAAAGCCGTGAAAATGTTGGTGCTGGAACACAGAAATTCATCGGCTG
>NW_017831518.1:0-415 GCF_001891065.2 Hippocampus comes
TTTTTTTTTTTAAGCACAAAGAGGCACAATACTGCCAAGACCGGAGCCGATTGTCTGGAGCCTTTGTGCTCATAAACCAACCGCGGAAATGCATTTTTCACTTTTAAGTTCCATCGATGCCGTAATTAGTTGGAGATATGTGGCGACAATCGCTCATGTTTTGTGATAATTCTCACTGGCAGGACTGACTGGCGACCAATCTAAAGTGGCGACCCCAAGTCATGTGACACCCGTCCCAGCTCAATCCGTGATACGGAAAAGTGACCGGATGGATGATTGATCCTTCGCTGGTCTGATTTCAGACTCTCGCATCCAAAACTAAGAAGTTCAAGAAGCCTTTTTGTGATGGGAGTCTTTTACGAACGAGCGGTTGGGGTTTCATTAAGGCACGGGTGTCAAAGTCAAGGCCCGGGGG
>NW_017831519.1:0-415 GCF_001891065.2 Hippocampus comes
ATGTCACGGGACCTTTAAAAGTGCAGGCTTTCATTCAAATGTCTTACTGTAATTGGTACAGCATAAGTAGAGACAGCTAATTTGTATCGCATACACACCTGTAGATGTAAGATCGTGGACAAACACTTGGCCATCCTGGCAAAGAAGCACGTCGAGACCAAATTCATCAAACTCAGCGTGGAGAAAGCACCCTTCCTTGCTGAGCGGCTGCGCATCAAGGTCATCCCTACCCTGGCGCTGCTCATTGACGGCAAGTCAAAGGACTACGTGGTAGGCTTTGGCGACCTGGGGAACACCGACGAGTTCAGCACCGAGATGTTGGAATGGCGATTGGGCTGTGCCGATGTTATTAACTACAGGTACGTCCTCTCTGGGGATGCACTTCAGTCATTCCAACACGCCAGCATTTTCTTTT
>NW_017831520.1:0-415 GCF_001891065.2 Hippocampus comes
TTTGTGAATCCCCATTTTTTTAAATTCCCACACAGATATTTCCCCAGACAGTCATACAAGACAAGACATCATTGATTATGTACGCAATAGAAGAAATCACAAAAAATATATAAAAATCCCTAAACTCACCCTGTCTAATGTTTAGTTGAAGAGCAAAGTTTGATTACGTAACGGAAGCCGGCCGTGTCGTCGGTCGACCTTTATACAGCAACTGTCTCGTTTCTATTTCAGGCCGGCTTTCCCTGTGGTCTTTTACCGTTCATCAGCTGTCTTGTCCGACGCGGGATACAGATAGCTCGCAGAGAGGAAACACGCTAACTAATCAATTGTGTCCATTCCTTGAGCCCGTCGATTTCACGGAATATTTGGACTTTAACGGGAGCATGCCATTATACCATAACATTGAGTGCTCAAT
>NW_017831521.1:0-415 GCF_001891065.2 Hippocampus comes
TTTTTTTTTTCATTTTTAACCACTTAGCAGGAAGGCATCCATCTATCCATCCATCCATCCATCCGTTTTCTTCCGCTAATCCCGTTCAGGATCACCGGTGAGCGGGAGGCGGGGTACACCCTGGACTGGTGGCCAGTCAATCACAAAGCACCCTTCAGCAGGCATGGAACCATATTTGGTAACTTCAAAAACGACCCCCTTGTCACTGTAAAACAATGGAACGCATTGATTTCACCAGACCAATTAGCAAAAGGAAATAAAAGATAACAGCAACTTTTACAAATGAAAATAGAATGATCGATTCAGTGCTGTGTATGACTAAAGAATGTATGAAAAATAAAACATCTTCTGGGATGTAGTAAAAAAAAATATTGTTTAGGATATGAAGACGTTTTTGTGCCAACCTGTTAAAAAA
>NW_017831522.1:0-415 GCF_001891065.2 Hippocampus comes
CCCCCCCGCCGCCCTCCCGCATTGTGACTATTTTCCAGCACAGCCATGCTCGCTTTGAAGCAAACACAAATATGGCATTTCCAGGCTCGATAATGGCCACCGTGTGCTGTTATTAGAATCTCTTTGATGTGGCAACTGTGCCAACCTGCTCGCGCTCGCCGCGAATTGATCCAGCTCAATTAGCCGGGCCCGCAGAGACGACGTTCAAAGGATCGGGATTCCACGCTCAACTTGTGGCACACATTCGCCAGGTGAAGCGCTTTCAATTTATTTACTTAGCTAGGCCTGAGATAACAAACTGTGACAAGGCTCGAGTGTTGGGGGGATGGGGGGGGGATCATTGGAGTGATTTCAGTGCTCAGGGAATGTCTGGTAAATTTTTAAATACCAGCAAGTTACCTTTCTGAAGTTTTTG
>NW_017831523.1:0-415 GCF_001891065.2 Hippocampus comes
TGTGTGTGTGTGTGTGTGTGTGTTTTTGTTTTTTTAAATGTCACTGATGATAAGTACCAGTGAAGGCAAAAGAGCAAAAGTGGAATGAGAAATTGAACCTCTTTCAACAAAGGATGTGGCTTCTCACAAGAATATGAACAATGCGATTAACTTAATTTCAATCCAAGTCAGATGAGCATCTAAATCAGACTTTCCTTCTTCAAAACAACACCACAAAAAGGCTTTTGACAGCAAACAAATGTCTCTGCTTATTTGTCAACTTTTAGTAAAAACATAATTAAATAGAAAGGAAAGAATCAAACATTTTGTGCATGGTTACTTCATTGTGGCTCCTGCTTGGGTGCAATTTTGGCACTAGGAGACGGCATAAAATAATAGTCATTCATACACAAACATTGAAGAGTTTCAAAATGAT
>NW_017831524.1:0-415 GCF_001891065.2 Hippocampus comes
ATGGTGCTTGACAATTTTGATGAGCAAATCAATTTTCATTTTTTAAAAATTGATGCCCAAGGCGCAGAATACGAAATATTGGTTGGGGGCAAACGTTTTTTGGAGTCCGACCATTGTTTGGGACTACATTTGGAATTGTTCAATAAACCAATGTACAAGGGTATTAAGTTGTTCCATGAAGTTGAATCTTTTTTGACAGATCTTGGATTTGAATTGGCTAAAAAGTTTCCTCCACATGGCACTTTTGATTCTCAGAACGATTGTTTGTTTCTTAAAAAAAAATACCCTTCCAAATTAGCTGAAGTTTACAATATGATTAATAAGGTTTATGGTATTTAATAAAGGGAAATCTTTTTTGGATGCCAAAAGTAAAATTTATGGTAACCTTGGTTTAGTAAACCTATTCGGGAAATCT
>NW_017831525.1:0-415 GCF_001891065.2 Hippocampus comes
AGCTGGCCCATAAACATTACAAAATCTGGTATGTGGCCAATAAATCATAAGTTCTTTTAAATATTTTGTGACCATGACTTCACCACCAAAGAGTACCCATCTCAATGTGCTTAAATTTCTTTTTTCCAATATGCCCCGTTTCACTAATTCTTCAAGAGCATAAGGCACTGAATACCAAATCGAAATCTTCTCCTTTTCTAAAAGTTCCGAAAGACTCGCAGGCAATTTAGTATAGGCATCCTGTATTATTAATGTTGTGGCAGCCGCAAGGGGGGCGGAGAAATATCCAAAGGTCGATTGATCAAAATGCAAAGGAGAGTGATTGGCAACTTTATCATCTGAATCAATTTTATATAAATCAACAGATTGTTTAGCATAATTTAAGCCACTATAGTGTGTATGCATTATTCCCTTG
>NW_017831526.1:0-395 GCF_001891065.2 Hippocampus comes
ACACACACACACACACACACACACACAAAAACATTGGGGTATAAAAGACCAGCCATGCGTGTAGAGCAGTACCGGTAAATCTCACAATTTGTGCCCTGATGCTCAGTCACATCTCTAATGGTCACACTTATAGTTTTCCAATTCGAGGCTGCACTTTCAATTCTGCACCTAACAACATTTATCAAAGCCGGGCATCCCTATGTTGCGGTCCTGATCTTTTAAAAAAAATACAAATAAAAATAAAATACGACTAATAATAATATTGTAAGCAAATTGTGCATTCCTTTGAATATTTTGAATGAAGATCTAGATCAGTGGCGTCAAGCATACGGCCCACGGGCCGCAACCGACCCCGAGGAAGTTCGATCAGGCCTGCAGGATAATTTAAAAGTGAA
>NW_017831527.1:0-415 GCF_001891065.2 Hippocampus comes
AGTCAATTTCCTCGAGACCAGCAGCAAGCTGACATTGGGCCTTAAAGCAACATGAGCTGCAAAGCTACAGAGTATATACGACAACAATATATGATGTTACATAACCTCAGCTAATGAAAACAAAATCCCCATTGGATTTGCCCTAAAACCTTCATTTAGAAATGAATTACAACGAGCCGCGAGTACTGTGCAAGTGTCAATATAATGCCAGCGAATTGCAGTGCACTAAAAGTTGTTCTCTGGCATACAGACTATAATCATATCAATAAAAATGGGATCCACTGACATCGCGACTGTAATAAATATTCCCCACTAACGACGACGCTATTGTGACTGGTTATGACTGTGTTTTGGGTTCATCACATACATGTCATATATGGGGGGGAAAGTGTTGCAAAGGAAAAAAAAAAAAAAA
>NW_017831528.1:0-415 GCF_001891065.2 Hippocampus comes
CAAAAGTCGCGACTTATAGTCCGGAAATTACGGTAGCTAGATGTAGAAAAAACAAACAAACCAGCATCATCTGTGTGAAAGACTCGACCACGATGGTACAAAAGTTTGTTCCAAGCAAATGTGTATTTTCCCGGGACAGGGACAGGCAAGTGTTTCATGAAAGGCAAAGCAAGCCTTACATGGCATTGAGCCAAGCTCTAAAACCCTTGAAATTATTGCCAAATTACCCACTGAAACTCTGAGGTGTGTGCAGGAATAGAATTGGATAGGAGGCCTTGTCCAAAAGAAATAAACGGTGGCCTGAAAAGAGCAGCAGGAAAATGGACCTTGGCTTGATTAAATGGTCAATGAGTCGGAAAGCACCAGTGAGGTGATCTGTGACCTCGCAGTGCAGTCAAGGAAAAAAAAAAAAAAA
>NW_017831529.1:0-415 GCF_001891065.2 Hippocampus comes
TTTTTTTTTCCTTTCAAGTTACTCAATAAGAGTGTTGGACAATGACATTTGCAGTCAGTGCGCGGCGCTCCAGTCAAACACAAAGGGATGCAGAAGCTCAAGCCATCACATTTTGCGCTTGAGCAGATTTGGAGTTGTGCAATCAGCAAGTAATAATGTTTCACCCCGGGAGAATCCAGTCAACGGCTCCATTTTACGCCACTCTAATGGCCGCCGTCCCACGGAAGAAGAAGAAAAAAATAGTAATTATTGTGTATTGTGCCCCCCAACCGCTGCTTTGCCCTAGTTTGAAATTGTCTGCTTTGCTCAGCCAGAAGTGAAGTGACTTCCAATTGATACGCGATCCCGTTAACAAAGCCGCCTCCCGAAATTCCCGCCGCGGCCACGAGGACGGCAGGGCCAGGTTTCCGCCATC
>NW_017831530.1:0-415 GCF_001891065.2 Hippocampus comes
CTATAGAATCACATATATAAATAGGGCCTGTTTGCCCTTTCATAATGATTTGAATTGGAGTTCCCTGCTTTTTTTCATACTCCGCTATGGATTGCCTACAAATACCGCAAGGTGCCGCTGGATGGTCTAATTGGGTCGATTGTGATGCTGCGGTAATTGCTATTGTCTTAATTTTTTCATCGGGAAAGTTTGTCCCGGCACTGAATACAGCAACACCTTCTGCACAAAGGCCCGCAGGGAACGAAGCATTTTCTTGGTTACTACCCAATACTATTTTTCCACTTTCCAGTAAAAGTGCTGCGCCCACACTAAAGTTTGAATAGGGGGAATATGAGCTTTGACGTGCTCTTTCAGCCTCTTGCAAGAGCATAGCATCATTGTTTGACATTTCGCTTACAGATTCGAAAACCGAAAG
>NW_017831531.1:0-415 GCF_001891065.2 Hippocampus comes
CCCTCCTATTAGCTCATCCATCAACGTGAAGCGACAATTACCAAGCTTTCAAATGTGGAACAACCGAAAAGGAAAGATTGTTATTAATGTCGCTTGCGGGCACGCTTTCTCCCGAGCATTAATGGCGCTTGAGCGAGTGCGTGTGAGAGTTATTACCTGCAGGGCCTCCAGAAAGCGAAAGGAGCCCAACCTCCTGCCTCGGGGGACCAGGCAGAAGGTGGAGTTGTGGAGCATCTCTTTGTAGTCATACCTGCAGAAAGACAACACATTGGAGTGATGTTAGGCGGAGTGTGTTCCCCGCCCCCCCAAAAAAAAGAATCGTAAGAATCAATTGACTTTGGGTGAGAGGCGGCGTACCCCCTGGTATGGTCATAGGGCTGAATGATTTTGAAAAACAATCTACGGTAAATGCAAT
>NW_017831532.1:0-415 GCF_001891065.2 Hippocampus comes
TGTGGCTGCTGCATATAAGATCCCGGTGCTCTGTTACAAGCTGCACAACGCGCGCACACGCAAACATTCATGCCAACAGTGTCACGTGTTCACGAGCACACGTACCGTGAGCATCATTAAGAAGACAAAGGGAACCACAGATCTCCAATGTACTGTAGGTGGTGCATGCATCCTGTAAAATGCATAATAGCTGGCAGGAGCAAATACATTTGCTCAAGGGCTCTCCCTATAGGCACAGAGTTTATTGCAACTTTAAGAAACTGATATACGTGGATGGGAATCAAGAGCAGTCATGCACTTGTAACTGTTAATTAATTTACATAAATAACTTCAAAAACTGACAAACTTCTATGTGTTATCTTGTCTTGGGGTAGGGAAACTGTCATTTTAGTGTGCAGCAAAGTTTCAATTAGAT
>NW_017831533.1:0-415 GCF_001891065.2 Hippocampus comes
AAAAACATGACTTCGGTTTGCTCAGAGTTCTTAGACTGGAACCTTGAAAACGTATGTTCGCCTAACGTATTAAAAGAGGAGAAGCAGCTCTGTGCGTCGCTCAGACGGTTCTACAACCTAAGCAGAAGGAAGGTGAGTAGGGTAACCTAAATCATCTAAATCCTAAGTATGATGCCTAAACTTTCGAAGTTGTAGAAAGCAGCACTGCGTAAATCGAGTCCGCACTAAATTTCAAGCAAGTCGAGACAAGTCATAAATAGAGTGAAGAAAATCAAAAATCAAGTCAATGCTCTTTGTACCCTTACTTGTGTTAGTTAGCTGTATACCAACACATCCTTCTTCAGTTTTTCAGTCTTAGTGAAGTTTGACCAGCTATGGGTGAACTAAACTGTCACGTTAACGTAAATTGATAAAC
>NW_017831534.1:0-415 GCF_001891065.2 Hippocampus comes
TCACAGTTCAGACGTTCCGTTTTAGAATCTTAGCTCCAGCCATTCTACTGAGGCTCTGCATCGGTTTCCTCATTCCAAAAACATACATGTTTTTGTTCATAGAAGATTCGAAATCGTCCAATCGGTAACGACCGCAAGGAGCCAGGAAAAACAATGCATCAACAAAAGCGGTTGCAAAAGGGAAGGTACTAGGCAACACGAGGCATAAACAATAACGCAAAGCAAAAGATCATGAACAACGAGAGCGACCATGGCGAGGTCTAGAAAACAACACTTGAAGCATGACCGTGAGCAAAGTCAGGAATCCGACATGAGACCAGGCAGTTTGGCAGTCTTTAAATACATGGCAGGCTTGAGTGGGAGACACCCTTCACTGCAAATGGGGCTGAAAACAAAACAAACAGACAGACATGAC
>NW_017831535.1:0-415 GCF_001891065.2 Hippocampus comes
TCACCTGTGACTGCGGCGGTGGATGCGGTGATGGCGGGCTCGACCCTTTTGTACACTTCCTATAGGGAGTCAAACACACACGCATACATTTTGTATTTTAGAGAACTGGCATTTTGGCTGGGGCAGCACAGTTGGGTAGTGGCTTGGATTCTATGTCTCACAGTTTAGAGGTTATGGGTTCGTATGTTGCTTCCGGGGCTTCCTGTCTCTAGTTTGCATGTTACTCACCTCAACTTTGTCGGCCGCTGTCCGTCCGACTTTCTGCAAACAACACAGATGCTTCATGAATGCTAACGTACTAGAAAGTGCAGAGTAGTACATTGCCCCAGAGCTGGATATAAAGGATATGGAATACATGCACAAAGGGCTTTACATAAGAGGTCAATATTTGTGACGTGAGACGCGTCTCAAGCAC
>NW_017831537.1:0-415 GCF_001891065.2 Hippocampus comes
AAAAAAAAAAAAAAGTGAATGTCAAGCACTGGTAAGAAGTATTCAGCATCTGCGATTTACCAGGGCTGCAAACAGTGAACCGTGAGACAGTCGGGGAATACTGCCCTCCGACTTCTTTATAACTTACTTTCTTTGTTGGTTTGCATCGTCCACCGAAACCTCATCAAATCCTTTTTCTCGCCCTTCCTCCTGCCACTAGGACATGCAGGTGTCTGGCGTGGAAGATGACAGCCGAGCTTTAAACATCATCATCCACAAGCCCAGCTCCAACCCCCACGCCAAGCCGCTGCCGATCCTCCAGGCCAACTTCATCTTTGCCGACCACATCCGCTGCATCATCGCCAAGCAAAGGCTCGCCAAAGGCCGCATCCAAGCACGACGCATGAAAATGCAGAGAATAGCAGGTGAGAAGGCG
>NW_017831538.1:0-415 GCF_001891065.2 Hippocampus comes
TTTTTTTTTCTCTTTTACAAGCGCTTATGCGGGTATTTGGGGGGTGGTTTGTTTGTTCTATTTTCCTGGCGTTCCCTCGGACACAGATGTAAATGGGCTCTTTTCGATGCAATCATTACCTCAGTCCCATTCATCCTTCCCCTTTGCATATGCCACTAAGAGGAAAGTCAAAATTGAGATTGTGCACGTCACAGGTTCCATTTTATATCGAAATATAACGCACCTATATGGCCGTTTGTCGAAGACAAATGCGCTTGTGTCACACACATCATGGCTGCCTATACGGTGGAAGGGTTGTTTTCGCTTTTGAGAAAATACCAATGGAAAATTACAATAACGGACTCTGAAACAAAAAATAGGGCTGCCTGATCTGTGGCGCCACCCACCCCACCCTCTGACACACACACACACACAC
>NW_017831540.1:0-415 GCF_001891065.2 Hippocampus comes
TCAGCACGGCTTCACCATTTTGCAGACGCCAGCGAGAAAGGGTATGGTGTAGCCACCTACCTGGTCTCAAGAAACTGTCAGAACCAGACTCACTGCGCCTTCATCATGGGAAAAGCTAGAGTTACACCTTTGAAGCCAGTGACTATTCCCCGACTTGAACTGACTGCTGCAGTTGTAGCAGCAAGAATGGATAAGATGATAAGAGCTGAGTTGGACATTAACTTGACAGACTCTATCTTTTGGACGGACAGCACATCAGTCCTCCAGTACCTTAAAAATGAAACTACGAGATATCGTACATTTGTCGCTAATCGAGTAGCTGCAATTAGAGACAGAACAGAAACATCACAGTGGAGATATGTGAACACATCTGCCAACCCAGCAGACTACGCTTCGAGAGGGCTGACGATTGATG
>NW_017831541.1:0-415 GCF_001891065.2 Hippocampus comes
TGCGCCTTACACTCCAAAACGCATTATAGTGCGGAAAATACGGTAAACAAGTCTCTGAGATGAATTAAAGTTGACATTTCTGTACATTATTTGGAGCACTTGCCGTCCATATTTCTGGACACACTTCTATTAACCTGTGAATACAGTTCTCTTAAAATGTGGAAGAATCCAGTCTTTTCGACAGAATTACCGATTTCTGTCCCAGTCAAAGAAAGGGATTGAACCGGCGCTTTTCCAAAGAACCATTCAGGGTATTCTATTCAGTGCTGTTCTGGCTTGTTAGTCATAGCAGTGACGTTGTTGGAATAGTTTTGACCTTGACGGTTTGTGTCTCAGTCTGCTCTCGTCTTATATGATGTCGGCACAGTAGTTTGCTATGGAACCAGCACCAATGCAACACAATGTAATTTACTCC
>NW_017831542.1:0-415 GCF_001891065.2 Hippocampus comes
GCTTTAAAGTCTTATTACGTTGAAGGATTGTTCTCTATCTGCCAAAAGTCACGTCACTCGTATCTCAAGGCGCCACCGTATACGAGTAAAGTGATTTACAAGCTTGGTCACAGAACGAATTAAACCTGTAAGTTAAGGCACCACTGTATGGCATAGTTACTCAAATCATAGTCTATACTGTTCAGTTAATAAAGTTTATAGGATGGCGACAGTTTAATTTTTAAATGATTTTGTCTGGGGGAAATGACAGAAATGAGCACCAGCAGTGACTTTGGTGGTTGCACTGTATGGCCTTGAATGAGTTGTAGCTTTTGGGTTTTGACACACATCTTTGTGACATGTGGATGGAAGAGAGCTGGAAGGTTAAAGACTCTGACAAAGGGAACTACTAGTCTGTTTATCTTTTTTTTTTTTT
>NW_017831543.1:0-415 GCF_001891065.2 Hippocampus comes
GCAATGATTAGCCTGGAAAGTTTGTTAAATTGGCATAAAGCTCTCAAAAATGCTTGAAAGCTGACTTGTTAATTTTTTCCAAGGCAGAAGAAGGAAGAAAAGCCTTGCAATGTATCTGGAATATTCCCCAAAATTACATTGCAAAGTGAAAATAAAGGTTCATGATTAAAAATGAATCAAGTGACTTCTACATGTAAGACAGGTGACTGAATTTGAGACGTAAGCTATATTTTGCTTTGATTCATTCAATACACATAAAATGCAAAATTCTTTAAAATTATGACATTTTTGTGTATTGCAGATTAGATTTAGATTGGAAAAAAAATAACACTGGCTCCAGATACATTTTAGAAGTAGACTACACATCTGCTTACTTTGTACAAAAATGATCTAAATCCAGATGATTCTATCACGT
>NW_017831544.1:0-416 GCF_001891065.2 Hippocampus comes
AAAAAAAAAAAAAAAAAAAAACAACCACACACATTTAGCCCAACAATGAACTATTCTTGCAGAGCTGCACTTGAATTTCTGACCTGCTGGACTCCTTCTCCTCCCACATCCCTCAGTTGATGGATGCCAGGCACACTGCCGATCTTGTCCACCTCATCCAGAAACACAATACCTGCACGTACAGACAACCAACTTGGTCAACCGGTGCCTTTTTCTCAAAACTCCACTCGCATGCATTGTATTTTCTGTAATAAGCCACGGTTGCTATTTGAGCTTTTCATTTCATGGTGTAACTCACAAAACTAACCACTCTGGCCAAAACATGAGGTACACCTCCAAAGTCTTATAGTGATTCTAAGTTGCTGAAGTGGTGAACTGCACAGTATCATACTGAGAACCGTTTCTCGTATTTTCCT
>NW_017831545.1:0-416 GCF_001891065.2 Hippocampus comes
ACTTTTGGCTGACTAACAAATCGGCTCAAACTCAATCGAGGTCAGTTCTAACTCGATTGACGCAGTCAGGAAGCGACATTGTGGCGACCATGTTAACAGATGTCCAGTGCTCCTTAATGTCTTTAGACCAAGGGAAAAACTAGATCAATACATTAATGAATATATTAGAGAGGGACCCAATTTTCCCTATTCCACACCAGAGGCCCTGCCAATCACTGTAAGAGCCCGAAAGGGAATTGATCAGAGCGTTCAGACTCAGCATCAAATGATGGAGATATGACGGCAAAGCTGAATCCTTTCCCCCAGAGAGGGCAGCACTGCTCGTCATGGCTTCAGCCTACTTCATCTCCTCTCTCCTCTCTGAGCTTGCCATTTGAACTCTGAAAGGAGACCAGATAGTCAAAAAGTATTTGATC
>NW_017831546.1:0-416 GCF_001891065.2 Hippocampus comes
AAAAAAAAAAAACAAAAAACAAGCGAAAGGGAAGGATAGAACATGTTCGTGAACTGAGGCGATGATGTGTTGATTAAAAACAAAGGCCAACAATATCGAGACTGGCATTTGAACAAAATTCGCACTTGTCACCCAATCTTCAAACTCGGATGAATTTTTAAAGCCAGGCGCTGGTGAATAGCATTCGATGCCAGTCGGCCGCGGGCGGAAGCAAACTCGGTCCGTCATCACCATGACCTCAAATTGGCAAAGGCCACGATTTCGACAAAATCATCCGTAATGGCAACAAAAGTCATGGCGGAGTTCGAGGCCAACAGATGATCGGAAATGGCTTTGAACTAGAGAAGGCACTTTTCATTTGATGACGGAATGTTTTCAGAGATGAAATGGGACCGCTGCTACCGTAGTTTGTTTCT
>NW_017831547.1:0-416 GCF_001891065.2 Hippocampus comes
AAAAAAAAATCCTATAAAGAAAAACCCAAGGAGGAAAAACAGTGTGCCTCCAGCTGCCATAGGGAAATTCGAAAGAGATCTGGAATAAGCCGCTCCAACCGCATCACTAAAGAGAGGTCTCTTAAGCATCTTACCGGAGTACTGTAAGTAGTTTCAACCCAAGATGATGGCTCTAAAACTTCCCCAGCCGCTTACGGAGTTATACAGCCCTCTTAACTGTGGGCTACCTGCCTCTGACCTCATGATGAAATATGATGATGTATTCATGAACATGGAAATCACCAGAGAGCAGGTAAATGAATGTCAATTTATGTAAAGATTTCAAAAAATAGCCAAGTGATCATTACACGATTGTCTCAACTCAACTGTATTTATAGAGCACAAAGAATACAAATGAGTTTTGAGATGAGTTTTAA
>NW_017831548.1:0-415 GCF_001891065.2 Hippocampus comes
CTTTACCTGAAATGCCTTAAGATGCCACCAGATGGGGCCAAAGCCCTATCTAATAGAAATGTAGCATTTCGCCAATATCTTAAGGCAACCTTTTGAGCAGGGTGTTTTCACGGTCCTTATGCTTTACGTTTGTCTCCATACTCAAAAGAAATCACGACTCTTGGATAATATATACCAGTGCGGATCTAACCCAAGCCATCGCACAAGGAAACGTCACGTCTGCAACCACGCGTTGACTCTGCAAACACCAACACGAACGAGAGCTAGGAAATGATCCCGGGTGGCCCAAATATTGATTCGGTTGCACCTCTGAACAGGGCGGCGCAATTAGCCCGCGAGGCCTCGGCCCCGTGGCGCACAATCCCCACGCCGCCTTTCTTTTCTGCAGCCATTTTCATCTCAAGAAAATCCTTCC
>NW_017831550.1:0-416 GCF_001891065.2 Hippocampus comes
TTTTTTTTTTTTTTAACAGTCTCAACATGATATTTTGTCTGAGCAGAGCTGGGCTGAATTTTTAAGAACAGTAGATGCCGATATCGTCACCGGATACAACATCCAGAACTTTGACTTCCCCTACTTGCTCAACCGGGCTGCCGCGTTAAAGGTTGGACGCGTCGCTTGCCGTACTTGAATACTTCAGAACCGCCTGTCGTCACGCGACGCCGCCATTAACTCCCATCGGCGCGCAGGTCAATCTGTTTCCATATTTGGGCCGGGTGAGAGGGATCAAGTCGGTGTTGCGGGACCTCAACTTCCAGAGCAAGCAGATGGGCCGCAGAGAGAATAAGATCATCAACATGGAGGGCCGCGTTCAGTTTGATCTGCTGCAGGTCAGGACAGACTTCTTCTCGCTACATTCAACACGTCCA
>NW_017831551.1:0-416 GCF_001891065.2 Hippocampus comes
AATAATAATAATAATAATAATAGCATTACTAGTGGTTGGCAAGCGGCCATCACAGGTTTAAAAGTTGTCATTGACGGGCTGTCGTGCGCCGAAAACATTGTCGGCGACGAGGTGCAGCTGTCATGCGCAGAAACGTAATTGTTTGCAGGGGGGCCGGCGGCTGCGATGGCCAGGACCTGCCCGGAAATGCACCGGCCGAACTTCCAGGTGGCCCCCCGCTTACATATACTGCCCAAAGTTGTCCTGCCACAACTGTCGCCGTTGCAGATGTGCTGCTTGCTCATCTGGAGTGCAGTAAGGGTCCAAAAAAAAGGGAAAACCCCCCCCCTCAGATTTGATGATACGGTCCATCTTTTGAGACTTCAGTCATGCAACTTTTCTGACACACATTGTGTACCGCACACGCACACACGAAC
>NW_017831552.1:0-416 GCF_001891065.2 Hippocampus comes
ATCCCGCGAGCCTGTTTCGTTGAACACGACGGTATTATTTTGCTTCATGGGAAAAGGTGGCCATTGAGCAGAGGAGCACCTCACAAAACTTCCGTGTATCACAAGAGACTTCTGCTAAGCCAGTTATTTTATGGTGTCATTAATGAGGAATACCAATCAAGTGTGATCAGAACTATATAATATGATTAAAATAATACATTCAAAGTAAATGAATTGTTTACACAAAAAGACAATGAAAAGTAGCTTCAAGTATAATGACGGATGACTCACATGTCAACTAACGTTACACGTCAATTTCTTCAACAATTTGTTTCTGCAATATAATAATGAATAATAATTCATTATAATCTCCCTGAAATGGCAAGTAACAGAACTGCTCTGTAAATGTAGACATCAGTGACCACTCCGGAATGTTA
>NW_017831553.1:0-416 GCF_001891065.2 Hippocampus comes
AAAAAAAAAAAACATGTTCCCTGAGGCCACCCACCCATAACATCACACCTCATACCCCCAGCGGGGCCTGACCCCCTATTTGAGAAGTACTGCTTTCGGGTAACTATGAGTTGAACACATGAAAATATGTCTGCAGCAATCGCAGTGAACAGTTTAACTCCTGTTTCAAATTCGAGGCCCGGGGGCCACATCCAGCCAGCCACATCAGTTTATGTGGCCCGCGAAAGCAAATTATGTGCATTGACTGAATTTTTTATTTTATTTTTTCAAATTGTCTTCAATTTTTAATGTTAAGATATTGCAAGCATTTTTTACTGAAGTTATTTTGGGTAATTACTTTTAATTTAATCCCACTTGAAACATGAAGCATAATTTGACGTTTGTGGTGATAGTAGTGATTCACCTTTATTACGCGT
>NW_017831554.1:0-416 GCF_001891065.2 Hippocampus comes
TATTGTATTGTATGTTAAGGACATATCAAATGCAAATGTTTGTTCATGGAATCAAAGAAAGTATGCTTTCACCGTCAACCAATGGCTTAACTTTGAATACAGAGAACAAATTGTGCAAACAAGAAGATGCAATCGATCCAGCCATCCACTTTCTATATTGCTTATGCTGACCAGGGTGGCTGGTGAGCTGGAGCTAGGTGACTTCGGGGGTGGGGGGTTATGACACTTGTCCCGGCTTTTTTAAAACATGTTGTAGCTATAAAATTCTAAAATAATTATAATTTGGTCAGAATAATCAAGTTGATCATATTTTGTCTTTTTAGTGTATTCAATTAAATATAGGTTGAACATGATGTGCAAATCGTTTTTCACTTTTATTTGTGTTTAACACAACGTTCCAACTTCATTGGAATTGG
>NW_017831555.1:0-416 GCF_001891065.2 Hippocampus comes
GGGGGGGGGGGCAACCTTTATGATATAGAAATTATATTCCATTTATGGTGTGAAGTATTTTTCACGGGCAGTTTTCGACGAGGTGGCGCTCAAAAAGGATCGATTTGATTGTATTCTGAATTTTTCTCGGAAGTCTGTGAGTCGGGTCAGAGCATTTGAAAAAGGGGGGAGATTGCCTGATAAAAACTGTATATATTATACAATTTTTATCTTGCGTGCGGAACCCTCGATGCGAAGAAGTTGCCTCGTTTTGAAGGAGCAGATTGTTGAAAACGCTTCCCAGGTTTCTAAAGGATGAAGATTTAAAAACAGATTAAAACGACGCCATTTTGCGGCGAGGAAGGTTCCCTTCTCATTAAAATGTCGAATTCAGCTGTACGTTCTCATGATGACTGGGGGCGGAGCCAGCGCGTTTT
>NW_017831556.1:0-416 GCF_001891065.2 Hippocampus comes
TTTTTTCTCCCATATGAATCATCCGACCACACCGGGCTTCATCTCTGACCATACGACGTTCGCTTCAGGCTTGCAGATTTAGATTTAGAAGATATATGGAGTGAGCGACATATTTACTGGCTGCTGAACTCCATCGGAGACTGCACTTATGGGTCACCATATTAGGCACACCTTCACAATCTAATGAGCTACTATATAACCACTTTATGAAATATTATGCCTTTAAAAAGCCAATAAATCATCGGCTCTATCAAGGTTGTACTATTTCATTTAGATTATTCAGCTCGCGCTCCTAAAAATATATTGTTGAGCATCAATATACACCCGGGGCGGCCAGTCTTTTTGGACCGAAGATCTACTTTTAAGGCAAGCAACCTCTCACCGGATCGCCATTCTTTGCCAGTGCCATCGGTGAA
>NW_017831557.1:0-415 GCF_001891065.2 Hippocampus comes
ATCGCCACATCCAAAATGGCGCCCTTACCGTCATCTCTCCGCCGAAGCACTCGGACGCCAGCTGCGCCGAGTCAAAGGGCTTCACCTCGGCGTCGTTGAACAAGTACCTGCGCAGGCGGCAATTTTCAAACCGTGCCGAGCGAGCGCGCGCCCGCGAGCGCCCGCGGCGCTGCCGTCCGTCCTCACCACTTGTTGTTCTTGTACGCGTGAGGGTTGACGATGTCGCGGATGAAGCTATAGTAATGGCCGCCGTCCGCGGTGCCCGTGTGCACCGTCACGCCGATCAGGTCGTACTCTGAACTCTCCGAGGGCTTGGATTCACCTTGGACACGGCGTCACGCGACACAAAAGACATCAAAACACACACGCGCGCGCACGCACAATCCTAGAAAAAAAAAAAAAAAAAAAAAAAAAA
>NW_017831558.1:0-416 GCF_001891065.2 Hippocampus comes
AAGCGGATTAGAAAATGGATGGATGGATGGATAGAGCGATATTTGAAGCTGTATTCATAGTTTGGTCAGCGCTCACGTTGGCACATCAAACCCAGTCAAGGACATTGAGAAATATACCCCGGGAAGCTCTTTTCCAGCGGAGCGCTCCTCAATGTTCGAGCCAGTCGTTTAACCGACTGTCTTTCCAGTGATTAAATGGGTGCGGTGTTGTTATTTGCTGATGGCAGAGCAGTCATCACATGGATTGACTGGCAATAGAAGACCCAAGTAGAGAAGAGTGGAAGTAAAAAAAATCAAACCGGAGCAAGGAAAATAAATTCTGGCGGTGAGGGTATCGTGCAGAGCTCCAACAATAAACATGAATCCATTTTTTTTTTTTTAAACCCCCACCAATGATGAATGACTTTTTAGCTTGA
>NW_017831559.1:0-416 GCF_001891065.2 Hippocampus comes
ATGTCAATAAAACCGATGGCTGTCATCTCGAGCCCTTCTCCTATGCTCAGGGTAAACTAAAGTCGTGGGCTTAAAAAGGAGTGCATTTTAAGGAGGTTTCGACTGCGCCTGTCTGCCGACAAAGGCAAGCTCGACCTAGCTTGTTTTGAAATATTGAAAATCGATTTTTTGTCTTAAGTCTAAAAGCGAAGCGGTCTTTTGTCTTTGAAATCCAAAAGAGTACAATATATCAAGCTTTTATCATCATTCGCCAATGCACCAATAACCGCATACCAAAATTAGAGGCAAGCATCCCAAATAGGGTCACTGGGAGGGGAAGCCGTGAATGCAACAGCTTCTTTTTTAACAGGATGCTCAAACGCCAAATTTCTGGAATGCAAATGAATGCTCCCATCTTTATTACTACGGTCAGCACC
>NW_017831560.1:0-416 GCF_001891065.2 Hippocampus comes
GCCTCTTTTGCAGACATCAAGGAGATGATGTGTTAAAGGTCTCCATCAGCCATCACGCAGAACAGATGCACAACACATAAAAAGCAGTCGTGTGGTTCAAATGATCAGCAAGCTTTGATAAGACTGATAACAATTCGGATCATTTGAATCGGGTGTGTTGGAAGAGAGAGACAACGAAAACAGGCAGGGTAGTGGCTCTCGAGGACCGGATTTAGGATCTCCGAGTGTACTTGATTCTGACGGTTGATCAAATGTATAATGATGAATTAAAAGACGACAAAGACAGCGAAGAGGGAACTGGTTGCAAACTTGGACAAAGCGTGAGAAATCTCGAGAGAGCGCTGTGGTCATATCTCTGATCTTGAATATTTGATGATAACCCAGCTGAGTTTCACTGTGATGTAATAAGAGTTGAA
>NW_017831561.1:0-416 GCF_001891065.2 Hippocampus comes
ACAAAGAGTAACTTTTACCCATATGGTTCTGCACACTCGATTGTCATACTTCTACATACTCTGTACTTCCTCTGTGTCCGCACCGGCACATGAACCATCATGTGCTCCTCTTTAAGAAAACCAGAGGAAGGTGGCTTCCTCTCCCAAAGTTTAACGGAAGTAACGTGCTGTATTGTTCAAGATGAATTGTTTCAAGATGAAATCTGTTGCAGCCAGCAAAACTGGTCTGCAATCCAAGGTAAATCCAGTTGTACTGGGAGGGAAAATACAGTTCTGAGCTCACGATAAACTTTATCGACAGCATATCACACTTGCATGCTCTGTTTAGGATAGACAATACTGTAATATCGGAAATATATAACACGAATGCTGGCCAGTGGGAAGCATCTTAAACAATGAGTGATACCGGAATAAAA
>NW_017831562.1:0-416 GCF_001891065.2 Hippocampus comes
CAAATAACAATTGTCCCCTGTCGTGATTGATGCTTAACTTTGGCATTGTGGTTGTGCTCAGGGACCATTTCACTGTGGAGGTCCCGCTGCCAGGCCCCGCCTTTCAGAACATGCCAGAGGAAATCAAGGAGGGCCGACCTCTGCGCGTGTTTCCGGTGCTTTTTAACGTGGGCATCAACGAGCAGCAAACCATTGCAGAGAGGTCAGCGTATTTCAACACTTTGAATTTCTCACACTTTTTGATTTTCTCCTTCTGGCAAGGAAGACATTTTTTCTAAGGACCTCCTCATAATTATGACACCAATTAAACATAATTACTACGTGTACACTAAAATGTCAAATTGTATTTTTTCAAGCCATGTCGAGATTAACGCATATTCAAATAGTGGGGCAGGTCCTCAGAGCACGTGACCTTG
>NW_017831563.1:0-416 GCF_001891065.2 Hippocampus comes
GATGATTTCTTCCCACCTTTGTCTTGCCCATGGCCCAGTTCTCCAGCTCGGCTTTCTCCAGAATGGTCGCGCATGTCTCCGGAGTCACCGCGGGCTCCTCGTCAGCATGGAACGCCACGATGTGATACCTGGAACAACCAATCGTCAGCGGTCGGACGGATACAAGCACAAAAACCTGTTTGAGAAATCGACGTCAATGACGACCTCTTGAGGAAATTAGCAAAGGGGACGCGATGCGAATAGCCCTGCCGCCGGATCTTGGCCGTCTCCAGGATTCCCGTGTAGCGCAGCTGGACCAGAACCTTCTCCCGGTCGAACTTGTTGGGTTGCCTGTCGTTGTTGGGTTTGATGCAGCGCACAAAGTGGGGCTGCCCTGCCACCATCTTGGATAGCAGATCCATCAGGGAGTACTAGTA
>NW_017831564.1:0-416 GCF_001891065.2 Hippocampus comes
TCTGTTTGGTGCAGCACAGGGAGCTCAGTGACATGGAAGAGGTGTAAATATTTGGAGAAGGATAATGGCTGGCTGGACCCCCTCATTTTAAAGTTGGCTTGTAACTTTTTAATGATTAACTCCTGAGCGAAAGGTTAAGTGCCACCCTTGCTAATAGTCACACTTGGAACACTCACAATTGAAAAGTGAGGCTCCTGCAATGGGCATGAGGGTGGAATTAGTCGAATGCATCAGACAGAATGAATGTTTACATACGAATAGACTGGTTTCAATGTTATACTTCACAGGTTAATCTTTTTTGCTGCACTTGCATGAGAAAATGTTGCAATAGGACTTCCATGCTCAAACACCAGCCAAGGTCACAACTCGACCTTCCACAGATCTAATCGGCTATATCAGATCGGCCAGTATTTTGC
>NW_017831565.1:0-416 GCF_001891065.2 Hippocampus comes
TAAATGGCGACTCACTCGGAGGAAAGGCCCCCGGCCGAGGACGGTCTCCCCCGGCGGAAGCTGGATGGCATCGCCGCCGCCGTGCATCGGGATCAGCTCGAAGGACGACATCGGAGGTGCGCTGGAAGCCACGTGTCATTAAAAAAATACAAATAAAATAACAATGAATACAGGCGTTGACCGAAATGCGTCCAGCGCTACGCGAACTCATCTTGAACGTCTTGAAAGTCGGCCGAGCTCACAACGTTGAGCGCGCCGCCGTCCGTGGGGGGGAAAAAGGCAAAAAAGTCGTCTCCTCTTGTTTATTTCGCGACTATTTCCAGGAAGACTATTCGCACGGGAGCACTTCCTGGTTGGAGAGCGCATGCGCCTTGCCGTCCGGTTGTGCGCATGCGCATGCACGGTTGTGCACTCGT
>NW_017831566.1:0-416 GCF_001891065.2 Hippocampus comes
AGTCAAAATATCAAATGTTGCACCTTGTTAATGGTCAGTTAGCTGACTTCAAATACATGGTTCGGTTGGCGCGTTTTTCGCAGGCAGTACTGGCGATCGGTTGGTGAATTCATTCGAGACTCTTATTTGGCCAGTCGGCAGGTCACCCATAACACAAACAGAAAAGGGGCCCCGCCCTAAATGGTTCCGACAAAGTTGAAAGCGGACGGCTGTCCAAAATGTCACGCTTAGCACAACAATTAAGATTCAGGGATAAACTAGTGACACAACTCCAACCTCTGATTGATTAATTGATTAAGGGGAGTTACTTTTCAACTTAGGTGTATGTTTAACCTTGCCGTCAGATCAGATGCATGACGCTGTCAAGTCTCATTCTGGATCGGAGCTCCAACCTTGAGTTTGAGTAAAAAAAAAAA
>NW_017831568.1:0-416 GCF_001891065.2 Hippocampus comes
CCCGTAAGCAGATCCCTTACGCCGATTGCGGCTGGCCGCAAAACTGCCGCGCTCACCCGGGCGTGCAGGGAGGAGATTAATTTGAAGATCAGATTTTTCTCAGGTGGGTTTATGTTTGGACGGAATCAAGCGAAGCTTGACATTGTTGCGTTAGGAAACTGCATCACCGGTGGTCGCAGGTAACCAAATACAAATACTGCATTCATATACTTGAAGTCGATCCGTAATCTGCTTGAGCCTATATATATTTTTGAGACAAATTCAAACTGATCTGTTTTGAGTTATTTTTGCCTCTGTCGAGGGCAACATGACATGAAAATGAAGTAAGTCACCAGAGGTCAGAAGACAAACGTGCATTTTAGGTGGATTTTGTTCAGTCGCCATCATGAGCGAATGAAGCACTTTTGGTTCCCAAC
>NW_017831569.1:0-416 GCF_001891065.2 Hippocampus comes
CCAATAACTATATTTTTTTTTAATCAAAACCTCACGAAAATGAAAAAAAATTACTTTTCGTGTCGCTACCTTTTCAAGTTTCTGAAAAGATGCTGCACTCCATTGGTGTTAATGTTGTTTTTTGTTGGGCTTACTTCGGTAAGTGCGCAGAAAATGCAACGGAAATACATTGATCCAATTGTCTGTCCCGCAAAGTTCGATGACGCCCATTCCCGCATGGGAATGCAGCAATTGAAATCAAAAAAAATGCATCGCATTCATTCTGCAAGAACGAGTGCGGGAGCCATTACAAATGCAAATGCAACCGCTGAAATACTAATCACTTTTGGTCCTGGTGCGCAAAACAATCCAGAAGTTCAAGCAGCTTTTCAATTTGCCATTGATATTTGGGCAGAAGAAATTGTATCGTCAGAACC
>NW_017831570.1:0-416 GCF_001891065.2 Hippocampus comes
CCCCCCAAGAACGCCCACGCGCTGCTGGATGTGACTCCCAAAGCTGTCGACACCTTGAACTACACCCAGTGGTATCCCATCGTCATTTTCCTGAATCCGGACAGCAAGCAGGGAGTCAAGACCATGAGGAACCGCCTCTTGCCCGGATCCACCCGCAGTGCACGCAAACTATATGAGCAGGCGATCAAGCTGAGAAAGACATGCTCGCACCTTTTCACCGGTACGCTTTATCGCTCAGAGCCTTCATCTGTTGCGATTGTATTTGAGATGATGAGAGCTGTGTCACTGGCTGAATGTTGTACGTTAAGACCCAAGACGCACTGCAAGGGCGCAAATCGACTCACCAACATTCGTTAAAGTTAATGATTCTGAGTGGAGATTGCATTGCTTGAATTCATCTCACCATGATGTTCTCC
>NW_017831571.1:0-416 GCF_001891065.2 Hippocampus comes
CTTGACATGATTAAGCTTCAAGGTCAGATCAGGAAGCTACTCGGTCCAACAGATATTCGACAGATCGACTTTTTGAGGTCAGCGGTCCAAACGTCAGCCACAGGTGCCCAACACCCGGTTCAAGCGGCCTCACTTCCGAGGAACTTAATCGCCTGAAAGGCTCTTTCGCAGCTGTTATTTACATGAGAGCGCAACTCGGGTGGAGCTCTAATTCATTGACCACAGCGCCTGTCGGTGGTGACAAATGGCAAAGGGCCGAGGGTGACGGACTCAAGTGC
This sequence comes from Hippocampus comes, assembly GCF_001891065.2. Taxonomy (NCBI): domain Eukaryota; kingdom Metazoa; phylum Chordata; class Actinopteri; order Syngnathiformes; family Syngnathidae; genus Hippocampus; species Hippocampus comes. The sequence goes on from NW_017831571.1 coordinate 279, forward strand.
GGCGGGGTCTGCCGCACACGTTCACAAAGCGGCTGACCGGAGCCTATTGGAAGGAAATATAGAGTCCATTAATGTCGCCGCATGGGCTAGCTGAGTCAGGAGAAAATTGGTCAGGGGGTGGGGTTTGGTTTCACAAGC
>NW_017831573.1:0-416 GCF_001891065.2 Hippocampus comes
TAACATGATAAGCTGTCCACTGTAGTGACTGCTGTTCCTAAAAGGGTTAAATTACTTTTGTCAGCCGCTGCGTCGTGCCTCACTGGCAGAAACAACCTGTTTCAATAAACAAAACTTGAGCATCTGACCTTTACCGGTATTTAATTCGTACCTGATCATAAGTGGCTCCTCCGGAGCCTTCATGAATATTTAAACCATTACCAACATCCCCTTCTGTTCCACAACAACCCGTTTGCTGCCAAACAGCCACAAAATGTTTGGCGCTGTCACTCCTGCATGGACTTGCCCGAATGAAACCTCATCCCCTGTGATCTGAGAGAGCGTGCGTCTGTGTGTGTGGTTTTTGGTCTGGCAATGCTGCCGCGCCATTTGTAAGATGTGCATCGACATATAAGGATCTTGTGAACCGCAGCGAT
>NW_017831574.1:0-416 GCF_001891065.2 Hippocampus comes
TATATATATATATATATATATATCGGCGTTGATTTTCTTTCAAGCCAAGTGTCTGCTCGTGCAAATGTCAGACTTAATAGCCGTTTGCCTCCATGAAACAAATTCTTACAGATGCGGCTCGGCAAGCAGCGTGCTTGCTCGCCTTCTTCGTCCAATTTTTTTGTTTTTTAACTTTTGATGCCAACCGCGGGTGGATATTCCGCCATAGTTTCAGCGAAGCTAATTGAAGCCCAACGAAGCAGCTCAGTACGAGTCTGAAAACAAATTAGAGGTCGGTACATGATAAGGCGAGAAAGAATTGAATTTTTTACTTATTCGCTGTCGGTTTCTTGCTGACATTTCTGGTAGGTATGACAAATTTGATACGAAGCTTTTAATATTCAAAATGTTTGCAGTTCACCGATGTGGAGGCCCCC
>NW_017831575.1:0-416 GCF_001891065.2 Hippocampus comes
TTTTTTTTTTTGTATTTTTTTGGCTGGCATAGCAAACTATGTGGTTGATAATGTTGTGTTGTCCTGCCTAGATAAGGTGTCGAAGTAACACAGCACCAATTCCTAATCTACTACTGCATGGGAGTTCTCTGGTTATTTGACACACTGTAATTCTTAGGAGAGGTTGAAAAGCATTGGCCATGTATGTATGTAATGTAAGATGAATTGTATACTTGTTCCAACTGTGTCTCATTTTTAAATTTTTATTACTTCACGTCTGCAGGGTTAAATATTTCAATTTTTTGGAATACGAAATACAAATGTATATGTACGTCCGGCTTTTTTCTTTTTGTCCTGATTTATTCGACACACGAAACATTACATGTGAATCATCAAAGAAAATGGAATAAAAAGTACGTAGATATGGACAATTGCAG
>NW_017831576.1:0-416 GCF_001891065.2 Hippocampus comes
TTTTTTTTTTTTGTACAAGTATGCTCACAAACAAACGCAGCGAAACTATAACCTCTTTGAGTTAGGTTCATAAAAATAAAAAATAAGAAAAGTCTTCCACCAAACATCCACCGATAGTCCATATAAAGATTGCAAACTGCTTCCGAAAACACTCTGCGTTCATTCCAAGCTTTGGCGGATTAAACCGTAACAAAACCATTATCAAGATCTAAGGGGCAATAAGTAGAACTCATCAATATTAATACGGCTATAAATTTTCCAGCAATTCTCTCCCCGGGTGGGCTGGGATAAAGGCTCCGTATCCTAATGTGACTGACGGCTCTTTATTGACATCTGATCCCAAGGGAAATGGTGACACGCGCATACTTTTGCGTGGAATTATTTGTCATCAAACCCTCAAGCTTGGCCATCTGTCA
>NW_017831577.1:0-416 GCF_001891065.2 Hippocampus comes
TTTTTGGTTTATTTCCTGGTTTATGGTCACCAGTCTTGCGATTTTTTTTGTATTCACAAGACCTTTTTGTCCATCCTTATCTGAGTCTAGGTTGGAAGAATCCAATTCTGAACCGCCCTGACAATGTGTGTCACTCCTTGGAGGTCATGCTTCGCTGTGGCCTTGCATGGATTCTCCGGGGAAAGGGCTACTTATTCTGTACTGAAGATTGAACGCAAGATGCCATCGGAAAACTGAGCTCCCAAGTCTACAGAAACCCTTTTTTGATTGAGGAATCCTTGATCAGGCATCAAGATAATTCCCAAGACAACAAAAGGGTTCACCGAGTGGGCCGAGTCGATCTCCGGGCTTCACGCTAAACGGGCATATGCCTTCTACCAGCTCGAGAGGGGACTGAAGGGACTCCCCGCCCAAAA
>NW_017831578.1:0-416 GCF_001891065.2 Hippocampus comes
TGGAATTTTATAGGTTACAGGTCACATGAAAGATAGCTCAAGTTTGAATCAATTTATCTCTTGTCTCATTTTTACATCACAAAAATGTGACATTTGAACAGGTGAGCCGTTTTTATTGAAAACCTAAACGATGCCTCTTGATTGATTCGGTACCTTGTCATTGATGAGCAGCTCAGTGGGCGTGTGCAGGCCTTGGAGCAGCACCAGTTCATTGGGTTGCTCGGAAACGGCGTAGGAGACGGGTGTTCCGATGCCTCCTTCTGTGGGCCGAAGCCAAAGGCAAAAGGTGAAGGCCCATAACTTTGGGATGGAGTGTTTCACCACCGCGTACATGTAATTAGTACGGGATGGAAAAGACAGTCTGTAGCCCTCCGGAAAGTAATTCGCTAAAACAGACAAGAACAAAAAAAAAAAAA
>NW_017831579.1:0-416 GCF_001891065.2 Hippocampus comes
CCTCTGCACTGTGAAGCGCTAACCACTGGAGCACCGCGCCGCCAGTGCTTAAAAGCATGTCACGTGTGACATGTTTGGATTTTTGGACGTAGCTCAGTTGGCCCGATCACCTGCCTGCTCACGGAAACCCGACACACGCGAACCGCAGCTTGTCATGAATCGCAGGATGCAACCGGTAAGAAAAAAAAAACTTTAAAAGTGAATGTTGTGTTCTTCGTGGCTTCTTGTGTTGATTTAGGAAGAGAAACACAAACGAGGGGGATCATTGTGGGTGTGCGGATTTAATTTCATGAATCATTTAGAAATCCTTGTTTAATTGTGAATGACTTTGCTTTGTGAATCCTGTGACTTTCACACTTATTCCTGGGGAGAATTTGGTGAAAAAGTGTTGTACAGTTCAACAGTTGTAAAAAAAA
>NW_017831580.1:0-417 GCF_001891065.2 Hippocampus comes
AAAAAAAAAATAGACGCTTCGATAAATGCGGCTTTTTGCACGGCCGTTTGGAGACTTGAGAGGAAACCCCCATGTTGGTGTTTTCTCTCATTTCCTGCTGAATTCCAATCAAATCCTTTGTTGTTTCTTGCACTTTCTTCTCATCGACTTTGGACATTTTCCCCAAATGATGTGAGGGATGCAAAATGCTTATTTAGTCGGAAGTGACTGCACTCTACTGATAGACTTGCGCTTGGCTATTTACTGGGACTCATCTGCAGCGTTTGACCTTTCGCGCCGCACGCATGACAATGAGTGAGGACGTTGCACTCGTTTGCAGGTGAGAGGTGAGCCTACAAAATAAAAAAAAGTCGAAAAATGTGCCAAAAACCGTGAAATAATTTTAGAGTATTATTCAATGTCATTATTTGTCAAAGT
>NW_017831582.1:0-413 GCF_001891065.2 Hippocampus comes
GTGTGTGTGTGTGTGTGTGTGTGTGTGTCTGTAAATCCTCCTTCCAGATAGCAGCAGGAAGTCCGATACGCCACTGAGCAATCATGACCCTCGCACAGCTGTGCAACTTCGCACCGCACTGAAACGACTCAAGGAAATTATGGATGGGAAGAGTCAGGTATTTTTCATCATCCTCCCCAAAAATCTCATTTAATATCCAAGTATTCTCTGGTCACTTAACACATGAAAAAACCCGCATGCACAACATTCATTTGAGCAACCAAACAAGTGTCAACATTGGGAAGTGAAAAGACGAACGCAAACAATACCAAATACAAATATTAACACTCATGCATTTTACTACCCGTGTTTGTATTATGCATGCATTAAAATTTGCAGTCAGACAGAACAAGGTTTAAGAGGGGAGCGACAGA
>NW_017831583.1:0-417 GCF_001891065.2 Hippocampus comes
AAAAAAAAAAAATCGGTCATGTCATAATTTGCCTGTTTTAAGATTGCCATCCCCTACCATTTTCTCTTAACTAACACACTCAACACCACAGGATAATCGCTTCGGAAAATCGTTCAGACACGTCCGCCAATCGGATTAAATTTTACTGTACCACACTTTTAACATTCGCGATTGTCTGTCCCAACACATACCCCAGGTTAATCTTTCAGACACAAATGGAATTGCTAAAATTTGTCCCGATTACTGCTATGTGTGTAGCCTATTGTTGTTTAACATGATCTAAGCTGGCTGCCAAGATCAGTACAGTATTGTGGAATAATGGAAGCAACAATACGGCAGACAAGGGGCTGTTTCTTTCCGGTGACTCCTGAGGCAAGGAGGTGGTGAGATTCATGGGTGAACCACACACACACACAC
>NW_017831584.1:0-417 GCF_001891065.2 Hippocampus comes
AAAGGCAAGGACGAATAGAAATGGACATTGCTTGTCAAGAAAAGGACAAGAAAACCCAAAATGCGTTTGATATCAACCGTGACTATGATTTACAACAAAAAGACTATTTCCAAAGGTAAATGCAAAAACATGGTGAGAGGAATACATGCAACACTTGGTGAGCAAGGCGGACAAACCCACAAAGGCATGCATGACAGTTTGGCAGTCCTTAAATACTTGGATGATTATGATTAACAACGGGTACGCAGCTGGAGGGAAAGCCCTCCTACGCCACTTGCTGGATAAACACACCTGTTTGCTGTTCATGGATGAATTGTATTCTAAACTTCTCCAATGTATCTCAAACGTTGTCTGGGGTGGCAGCCCCATTTTCATGTCAGTGCTCTTTATACAGAACAACAGTACACAAGCGCGCGC
>NW_017831585.1:0-417 GCF_001891065.2 Hippocampus comes
TAAATAGTTTAAGCTAAACATGCAAAATAGATAATCGATGGCTGCAATACTCATCCGTGGCATTCTTCGTTTGTTGCTGGCGGACTGGGACATTGGCCAACATTCCGCCGCCAGCGCGACTGTCTTGGCCGTTTGAGGAGTACGATGAACAAAGAGCTTGGTGGCCTTTTTAACAATGGTCTCGAATGATTGAGATGCATTTGACGTTTTGAACTTGTACGTTCTTAAGACAGTATTTGTTCACCTTGCAGGTCCACCGACTATGGCACCACCTACACCAAACTCAACCTGATGCCGGGGACCACCGTTGTGGTGAGCAGCTTCTACATCTGCCCGACCAACAAGAAGAAGGTAGGAGACGCCTCCGGTACCCAAAACCTGTGCGAGCCCTTGAGTTACAGAACCAAATCAACAGTT
>NW_017831586.1:0-417 GCF_001891065.2 Hippocampus comes
AATAATAATAACTGTTTAAGTGTAATGATATTTCTCTGAACAGTGTAAACAAAACATTGTTAAATGTTTTTACACAAGTCATTGCTAAATTTGACACTAAACTGAGCAGAATTAATTTTGAAATTTGATTCACCTAAAGCACTCTTAAATTCAACTCTCTAGGTGCGAAAATGACACTTTGTTTTTTTATAGTGTGGGTGTGTTGTTTTTCATGTTCCCGTGGGAATTTATTAATCTTTATATGTCAAGCTGTTGTGTTCTTTTCGGTCTTCAGCTGGGAGCAGGCTTCAAACGAGTCGCACCTGTCCCTCATCAGGCATCAGAACCTACTGCCTTTAAAGAGCCGGCATCACTTATTGCCTTGCTCATGACGCTGTCTCCAAGTGCTAATTTCCAAGACGTTCTTGGCCCTTTTTT
>NW_017831587.1:0-417 GCF_001891065.2 Hippocampus comes
AATCATCATCCAAAAATATTAGCTCTGTTTCAAAAAACCCTGCCGTACATTGTCTTTATGCGAGTCATCTTCAGTCCAGCCTTCCAAATGATCACAAGGCGTAACTTTAATTTGCACGTTAATCAATAAAATAACATCAACAGGAAACAGATTTGATCTCAGGCTCGATGTAACAGACTTCTGCCTGAGTCTTTGTTGCGCACTAACAGGAAGTTAGAAGAGGCACCACAACTACAGGCCTTTAGCAGTATAATTAATTCTTACAATTATTAATTATACAAGAGCATGAGTGCCATGTTAGCACTGAAAGCATGCAGACTAAACATCAAATTACTGCACCACACGGATGATCCCAAAAATAACCTTGCTGACAAATGATCAAAAAAGTATTTTTTTAAAAAAGTATCGTACAAAAAA
>NW_017831588.1:0-417 GCF_001891065.2 Hippocampus comes
AATCACATAAAAATGACGTATTTCCAAATATTAACATGATATCACAATTTGATAAACATTCACACACAGGGACAAACTCTTCCCTCAAATGTGCAGGAAATAAATTCGCTGTTCACATGAGGACCACACTTGTTTATTTATATTAAAAAAATAAAAGTTGTTCAAATGGTCAGAGAAGTCGCTGCCCCCCCCCCCACCACCACCACCACCCCCAAGTCGCTGCTTTTGTTCACTTGCGCTGCTGACACACATGCACTTCAAAATAAAAGCAGTCACATACTTGACGTTTCAGTTTGACTCCTTGAAGGCTGCCGAGACTGTGGATAGGCCAGCTGTGGCCCACGGGCCTTATGTTGACCAAATGTCCTGTTAATCTCTCCGTTCAACCATGAGGTCGGTGGGTCGAGGAAAAAAAGC
>NW_017831589.1:0-417 GCF_001891065.2 Hippocampus comes
CGTGACGGGACACAAACGACGTGTGGCGGCCATCTTGCGCCCAGACTGAAGCCCGCTTCGACCTTGAACGGGCCATATTCATTACATCATTAAGTTACCTCTTCATTAACTTTTCATTGTTTATGAAGAAGAAGAAGCGGAGGAGGAGGAGAAGGAGGCTGGAGGTGGGGGGAGGGGGGCTTGTCCTCTTCTTTGTAGTGTGCTAGCATCCTAATGTGAAGCTCTCTATCACGTAGTTGTCATCTTTCAATTTTTTGGATTCCTTCTTGAAAGTTTTTGTGCCATTGTTACCATCATGGCAATGAACCAGCCTTTAAGGCCGGATAAATACAAGAAAATAATATGATATGGCCGGCATGAAAACGGTGGTATTTTCTAACCCTAATACTAAACACGAATCATGACACGAGGAACGTC
>NW_017831590.1:0-417 GCF_001891065.2 Hippocampus comes
ACGTTGGTGTATGTGTGTGTGCCCGCCACATTCCTACCTGTTTTACAATCCGTCTGTGTGTCTGTTTGTGTTTGCGGCGTGCTCTTTAGCCGCGCGTTGTAATCTTTCGTGCACTCCTAACGAGCTTGTCGCCTCGGCCGCATAATGAGGACCCCCCTCCCCAGCCCCCCCTGATGGATGTCAAAAAAGCCCTCCATTTACGCCACTTTCCTCTTGTTGTTCATTAGGTTAGCGTAAGGTTCCAAATACATGACGCCCGATCCCGGTGTTCCCTGCTCACAATTGTTCGGTTGTATTTCACCCTCTTTTTGGGGTTTTTATTTTGTTCGCTGCACTGTCAGAATTAGAGGTACAGTCAGTCCATTTTTATTACACGAATGTCCCCCACAGGGCTAATTGTTGAATAGATATCATGAT
>NW_017831591.1:0-417 GCF_001891065.2 Hippocampus comes
ACCCTGAACTGGTTGCCAGCCAATTGCAGGGCTCAAGACAAACAACCATGAAACCTTGCAAATAGTGTTCCGGTGTCATTCTCTGGAGGTCATTAAATGCAGAGACATCATTTCTACACAAAGCCAAACATGTAAAGTAACCTCGATTTAGCGCTTTCGTTATACAAATACATCTGAGAATGATCTTCACCGACCAGATGGGCACTCTTGAATAAATCCCCTCGTAATACTCCCACAGTTGAGAGAGGATTGGAACGTGAATTAGGGAATATCTTTGAGGCATTCTCTTGCATACAATGAATCATCTTGTTCTTATAAGATTAACTACTATACTTAAATTTTTTAACGGCTTTTATTTTTTTACAAGACACTGGGTCAGCCTTCTATCAAGTCATCAGAATTATCGAGTGAGGTGCT
>NW_017831592.1:0-417 GCF_001891065.2 Hippocampus comes
ATTTAATAACCAAAGCGCACCGACAGCGTATAAGCAGAAATTGTCGGTCAAAAAGAACCAGGAAAAATAATAAAGTGACAAAAAGCGATTGCAAATGCAAGATTTTAGGACAACCGAGCAAATAAACGAAATGACTCGAGTCCAATTTCACAAAACAAAAACGAGAGCATGATCAAAAGACAAAATCAAATAAATACTTAACAAGCGAGAGACCAGAGGAGCAAAAACGACAATGATGAGATCGCGAGGTCTAGAAAGCAACGCTTGAGCAAGATGCAGCAACAAGGTCAATAATCCGACGGAGACTTGGCGATTCGGCGATCCTTGAATACATGTCTTAACTTGATGACCGCATTGGCAGCATGTGTGCACGTTGGAGGGAGAGCCCTCCTCTGCCACCTGCTGGAGACACACAAG
>NW_017831593.1:0-417 GCF_001891065.2 Hippocampus comes
AGCTCCTATAGGTGCTGTACAACCCCCTTCAAGGGTTTTTAAAAACTGCCGTTCGATACTGGTGCACAGCGCACTATCTTCATGATTCAACTCAAAAATAGCGGCAAGACGATGCTTGTTTTTTTCTAATGCTGCAATCATCATTGCCCCTTGGGCCGGTGCCGGAATCATCCAATCCAAAATTTGGGCATCTTTGGGCAACAAACCTATGCGCTGCAGACCGGCTTGGGCAAATATGGCGCCGTTCCATTTGTTTTCGGTCAGTTTTTTAAGACGGGTGTTCACATTTCCGCGGAGGTTGACGACCGTATGCTTGGGGTGCCTGTTAAGCCATTGTGCCTTTCGCCTAAGGCTTCCTGTGGCAATGATTCCATCGGAAGGGTTTAATTCACCTTGTTTTGAAATTAAAACGTCAAA
>NW_017831594.1:0-417 GCF_001891065.2 Hippocampus comes
AATGTGGATGTAACAGCCCGGGAAATGTTGCTTTGGAGCATGCATGTGTACGTGATCGATATGACCAGTTTGAAGTCTTGGTTTAACCAAGATGTTGGAGCGGTTTGATTTTCGGGTGCGTGAGCACAGCAGCCCGACCTTGGTTCCTCAAAATTCACCGGGCAAAAAATTGAAGCATATTAGCACGGTGTGCTGTACATACAAAGTGTTGATTGTCAATTTGTCATGCAATACACTTGATTTCTCCCAGGTACAGGAGGAGCTGCTTTTTTTAAACCCCTAATCCCACTTTGGTTATGACAGTCAGCTGGCAATGTCGCTGGCTCAGCCCAGGGCCATAGCTTGTCATTTGCAAGGTAAACATTGTCAAACTCTGCCTACCTGTGAATCATCTAAAGACTTTTAGTGTCACTGATA
>NW_017831595.1:0-417 GCF_001891065.2 Hippocampus comes
AAGTTGGGCTGGTTTGTTCTTTAAAATAACGTTGTATCGTCCACTTTGGCGGTAAGTTTCATCGGTACTGAAAAGGCAAGCCTGCGGATCGCCGTCGATCTCCCCGCTGGACAAAGTCCTTTCCTGTCACATGACCACGCTGGGTACACCACGTGACTCCTCCGCCCCGCCCCCTCGTCAGTCACCCAGTCGCGGAGGTTAGCTCCCTGCTCGCTCCGTTAGCCGTCATCTTCAGGGCTACGTTGTTAGCTCCGAGCAAAGCCCACGGGAACCGCATACGAAGGCAATGGCGGCCACGGCTAGGGACCCCATGGCGAACCACAGCGACTTCCAGGAGGTGGAAAACGCCGAGGACCTGTTCCCGGAACTGACGGGCGGCCCTCGCGAGGTGAGTTGGGATTGGAGAGCGTTGGGCTG
>NW_017831596.1:0-417 GCF_001891065.2 Hippocampus comes
GATTCTGAAAATCGCCCCACCTTCATCATGCACTTTTGTGGTTGATCTAGAGCTGAATTACAGAGTGGACATGGTGACGTGGAACCAGTACCTCCGCTGGGGGGTGGTCTACATCCGCCTGCACAGCGGCAGGAACGTCACCGAGGCCCGCATCGACCAGTGAGTTAAGCCTGCTCACAAAACACATCGTCCATACATTCTTTGACGTTATCGGTCCTCATTTTAAGATTCATTAAATCATCTACGTCAGTGCCATAAGGTACACCGATCCAATAATTTTCCTATTCACAAATTTATTTTGGAACCTTTACACCAATTACTCACTGAAAGATTTGCCAATTTGAACTAATTTTGCGCTCAGGGCAAAACCCTGTCCAATTTAAAAGTAGTATTTTGTCGCCATCTTGTGGCATCTAC
>NW_017831597.1:0-417 GCF_001891065.2 Hippocampus comes
CACACACACACACACGCCATGATGAGCAACAGCCACATAACCCCTAATGTGAATGAAAACAGAAAAAAAATGTTCGTGTGAATGTGAGTGTGAACTATTTGTCGATTTGCATTCTGAGACTGGCGGGCGACCAGTCTACAGTAGACCCCGCCTCTCGCCCAAAGTCAGCTAGGCTCCACTCCAGCTAACCCGTGACACTCATGGAGATGAGAGCCATAGAAAAATTGATAGATTGGATGACTTTCTACTTCTACCAAGACAAGGCATGACAGCTGTATTTGTATTGCACATTTTATTTAACTGCAGATTTCCAGATTAGAAAAGTTTGATGCGCAGCTAGGTGGCACAGTGAGCAACTGTTTAGCACATCCGCCTCATAGTGCAGAGGTTCAGGGTTCAATTCCAGCTGGGGCCTAC
>NW_017831598.1:0-417 GCF_001891065.2 Hippocampus comes
CTGCTTGTTAAGTTACATGGCCCTTAATTTGGCAAAGTACGCATACAAACTTGGAAATGTATTAATGCAATTTATACAGAAAGGGTGCGCGGTGAGAGGCACACTAAGTTGGAGAGCCTTCCCTGTATGAACTGGTTAGGAGCTGTAAAACAGGCACTCGAGCTGTGTGACAGGATGATTTTTTTAAGAGCATTCATTGAAACACTGGGAGCATAATTAGTCGCACTTTCGAATAGTCGCACTTTCGAGCCCTGCCCAGGGCATTGTGAGTAGGTGTGTTGATGTCCTGGTGAAAAAGCCAAGAAATCGACCTTCCAAAACTCTAGCCTCCTCTTGCACACTGAATGAAGGAACTGCTTCTTTGTTGAACGCCTGGCTCTGTGAACAATGCCTCTCGCATCGAAGAATGCGATTAAC
>NW_017831599.1:0-417 GCF_001891065.2 Hippocampus comes
CCCATGAGACTTATGGGGAAAATCTTGCTAATTTTCGACAATCAATGTTTTCGCAGGCATTTCTTAAGATATTTGGCATCGGTATATCCGCAATAATCCGCAACGTATTTAGGATGATGGCCATCTTGAATCAGTTGTTTTGCTTTTTCTGTTCTGATTTCGTTTAAGTACCGACTCGGTGATTTCCCGTAAAAAGATTTGAACTTTTTTTGAAAATGGAAAGGTGAAAGACAGGCTTCTTCAGCTATCTTGTGCAAATCAATCCTAGAGTTAAAATTAGATTCAATGAAAGAGCGTCCTTTTTCTATCCGTTCCCATAGGTCCATTTTTGTTGTTTGTTTCCTCACCTTCATAAACTCAAGTTTATCTAGAGATTCCATTAAAAAGGGCACGAAACAATTCAAATATCCATTCAAA
>NW_017831600.1:0-417 GCF_001891065.2 Hippocampus comes
CTAAAGTTAGCTTAGCAATTGTTAGGGATGGTGTTCAAGTTGTAGCCAATGGCAGCTCAAACTCGAACACGTTCCTATTCGTTACTAATTCCTAAAATTCCTATTCATTACCAACCACAACCCAGCAATGTTTGTGGTTAGTAAGGGATAGGAATAGGGTTATGTTGACCAACTTTTTGGTTCGACAAAGCAAAAAGAAATCTAAAATCCGTGACACAGGGGACAGATTTTTTCTGAAGAACTGATGAACCCACACAGATAAGCCCTATTCAGCAGTCGACCTGCTCTCAGGTCATGCAGATCGGGTTTAGTTTACAAAATGAGTCCAGCTAGTGCAAGGAAGGTGTCGTTTCAACGACAGTTTTGTGTTAGTAACAACAACTTCATGTTGCGTCAACGTAAAGTCGCCGAGGGCGA
>NW_017831601.1:0-417 GCF_001891065.2 Hippocampus comes
CAAGCGCTACGCAGATCCAAGTCTCGCGCGGCATCACTCGAATACGTTGTGCAGGTGTGCCTCATATTGCGGCCGGTGGCTTTGTGTGCCGTGTCCCCCGTGTGCAGCCGAGCGCATAGGAATCTTGTTTTCTTGCTGTGCGCTTCCATCCTCCCATCCTCCATCCTCCTCGCCGGGGCCTGCCTGCAGATTGGCTATTTCCCGCGCCCGGCTGGCCGAGCTCTTATCAGCCGGCCGAGTGCTGATTGTTGCTGTGTCTCTCAGGCTGACTGACAGTTGGCGCGCCGGCTGCTGAAATGGCTGATTTGGTCAGTGTTTGTCTGCGCCGCCTTATCTGCAGCGCTTATATTAACTGCCTTGACAGTGTGCGCCGGCAGTCTCGCTCCATCTTGTGCAGGATTGGGGAGGGGGGGGGTG
>NW_017831602.1:0-417 GCF_001891065.2 Hippocampus comes
TATGAAGAGTCGGGTGTAAAGTTGATGCATCATGCTAACAAACACCTGCTGCTTCGAACCTGAATGTTGCATACGAAATTCCAGCCCTGTGCGATGCTACGGAATAATGGCTCTCCAAGATGGATGGGTGCGATTTATACCAGAGGTTGTTATTGACTTGAGCGCGATCACTCCTGCATACCGAAGGCCATTTGTGTACGCAGGCCAAGGTTTATTGGAGACAAAGAGTTGGGATTTGCGCGCGAGCCCTTTATTCATAGGCTCGCAAAGGCAAATCATCATTTTTGTGACATGAAAACTGACAGTGAACTGAAGCAGCGTGTTGCCTTTATGTATCCGCTTCTCAATTTTTGAATGCCTCATATGAGGCAATTCAGAACTGATTTAAGGTCTTTATTAGTAAAAAAAAAAAAAAAA
>NW_017831603.1:0-417 GCF_001891065.2 Hippocampus comes
GGCCCTTGAAAGGTGGCGCCAGTGCGAGTGGTGCGTTCACGTACCGGGGTCGTCCTCGTCGCGGGGCACCTTCTTGAAGCAGTCGTTGAGCGACAGGTTGTGTCGGATGGAATTCTGCCAGCCGGCCTTGCTCTTCTTGTAGAAGGGGAAGTTGTCGGCCACGTAGGCGTAGATCTGACTGAGCGTCAGCTTCTTTTCGTGCGCGTTCTGGATGGCCATGGCGATCAGCGCCGAGTACGAGTAGGGCGGCCGCACCAGCTTCAGCAGCTCCTCCTGGCTGGCCACCGACAGCCAGCCCAGCTCAGGGCCGCCGAAGGCCGACGAGCCGCCGGCCAGGAACGGGCGCGGGGAGCCGTACGACGGCGGGCCGAAGGGGCCGGGGGGGCCGCCGGCGTGCAGGTACGGCGCAGCCGCCGC
>NW_017831604.1:0-417 GCF_001891065.2 Hippocampus comes
CGATGTGGTCAACCACAACCACAAATCCCAATTTATTTTCCATTTAACGTGATTACCTGCTTAAGACTAATTGTCTGCTTCACTGCAATATGCTGTGAAGATGATTTCACATTATCGGGCATTACTGGTGCCTGATAGCATTAAAACCAAGTCACGCTTGACAAACGGATTCACACGGATACCAAAATGGAGAGCCGACTAACAAAAACACACACGGAAGGTTAAACACGGACAGGGTAGGGGTGAGAAAGACCGCTTCGCATTTCCTCTCCTCATCCCATTAACGTCAAGCCTGCAGCAGCCACCCTCGAATTACATTACAGTCCATTCAGCATTACATCGTTCAATCTCTTGAGCATTCGTATGCATGTGATGGAAGGAGACCCTCCAGTCAGCACTCTTGTGTGGTGCCCGCAC
>NW_017831605.1:0-417 GCF_001891065.2 Hippocampus comes
ACTAGGTGTCGTTAAAGAACTAAAATACGCTAAACTCTTGCTATGCAGGCAACGTGGTGCATTTAGGCTACTATCGCAGCAATTTCATCGGTTTTCTTCGACAATAACGTTTTAAAGATCGACGGAAGCCAAAAATGAAATCGCAATTACATTTCGATTAATTACCCAGCCCTAATTGGAATAAATCTAATAATCAGCCAAGTTAATGCTCAATAGTTTAAGATGAGATAACGAAGTGAAATATGAAAAAAAAAGGCTTCTTAATGTTTTTAGATGATCACTTATGAAGGCAGATATGTTTCAGGACAAAATAAGCTAACAGGAAGGCCTAACTAAAACCATCCGGAGTATTGCGTTTGGCTTTCATCCGTAAGCTGTTATCGCCCACTCACATTTCCACATTGAGCCCCCCCCCCC
>NW_017831606.1:0-417 GCF_001891065.2 Hippocampus comes
TCCATGAATAATTCCTGTTTATAATTACATCTTATATGTATATTACAGTATTTTGATGCCATACCCCAAGTAGCCAATAAGTGTATCATCCACTGAAGCCAAATAAACGCCTCCCTCAAGTAGAAACATCCCATTAACATGATCGGTAGTCATGATGACCAACATTCTCCATTTCCTCAAATAATTGAGGCTTAATTGTGTATACAGAGTTGGAGGTTGCACGGATGAGCACCGACGGGAATTTGCCTGACCTGAAATTCCCCCAAACGGGCGGACAGGGCAGCTCCATCCACCTATCGGCTAACACACTGAAGCAACATGGAAGAAACGGCAAGTACCTTTCGGCCAGTTGTATCCTGTTTGATTGTTTTCTGCCCAATCAAGTTGTATCGCGCGCTACTGTATTGTACTGAATCC
>NW_017831607.1:0-417 GCF_001891065.2 Hippocampus comes
TCCGTTCGTGCCAGAAAGGGGAAGCCAAGAACAAACCCTGACTTTGGTCTCATTGATCAAACGGCGGACTATCACGACAACGCGCGACTGTCGGGCACCATGGTCAGTTCATCGGTCACGCAGGACTTGGTCGCGACCAAAGGGGACGGGTCGGGTCGCTCGGGCGGCGACGGTGCACCAACTCGGAGGGAAATCGGGCCATCAAGCAATCAAATGACAAACGGTACGGACGGAGATCATCTCACGGGTGCTCTGGCGGGAGCCCGTCGAGCGTTTGCCGCGCGTCATCTCATCCCACGTCCGAGTGGACCTACGGACCGGCCGTCGGGCCCGTGTGGCCCGAACACGCGGGCGAACCTCTGTGAGGTTCCACATCGACCTTAGAGTGCAAATCTATCTTAAGAGTGTGTGTGTGTG
>NW_017831608.1:0-417 GCF_001891065.2 Hippocampus comes
TATATATATATATATATATATATATATGCAAAATACTGTAACCTCGTGGAAGCTCCATGATTTTCAAAACAGAAGAAAAGGTCGTACTAAAAAAAATAAATAAATAAAATAAAAACAAAAATAAGGCAGCTTTAAGATCCAGATAAATGCCTTCTAATTGTGTTGCAGTGCTTCAGTAACTCCATCTGGCGCACGCATCTAAGCAACGCTAACTTGAGGACATTGATGGAGAAGGATAGCTCAACAATGCAGCATTGCACTTAAGTGCGGCTGACGTATCTATAAATTACAATTGGGGAAACCTGCTGTTCCGCTGACAAACTCAAAACGATGTGCACTCAAGTGTCGGACACCTCTGTCAAGATTATCTATTTGAAAGTACTCAAAGTACTTGAGTTTGAGTATTCCGAAAAAAAA
>NW_017831609.1:0-417 GCF_001891065.2 Hippocampus comes
GTATCCGTCTTACATTATGCCAGATTTCCCATCCAAACCTGAGCCAAGGTTTAACAGTGACTCTTGGTTCCAAACTTAAACCCGGAGGCATTTGTGCTTTGACCCTTTCATGGATTTAAAGAGTCTTTATGGATGCAACGTATAGCGGGACACCAAGTTGGTCGAGAGATTTTCAAGCACCCTTGAAGCAACCCGAGTTGTTGTGTTGACTATTCATGGATGGCTTGGCGCCTGAGGCCGTTCTTCTGAACGGCTTTCATCTGTGATTTTCAGAGAGGTGGGCTCCTGACTGGCAGAAAGCTTCTTGGTGACACCAGTGAGGGAAGGGGGTCTTTGGAAAGCCAAGGGAAAATATGACTCCCCCATAGCAATGTCGTTTTCCATCCTCAAGCTTGAACGTTTTTCCTCGGTCATCTG
>NW_017831610.1:0-417 GCF_001891065.2 Hippocampus comes
AATATTACGAGCAACGGCTGCGCCAGTATTTAATTCGATAGGAGAATCTGAAATTCATGTCGCATAGGTCACTGATTCACTCAAATCCAAAATGGTCCACGCAGGTGTATGAAATTGATGGTTATGATTCAGCAACTTTCCTGTGTCTTGACCAAACCCAGAACTGAGATTGTGAATATTTCTTCCACTTAGCAACTGCAAGGGAGTCTTATTGAAAGGATTCAATATTTGATGGGCAGTGGAGCTCAGTTTAATGGAGTATTTTTAGATCTTGGGAAAGCATTTGACACGGGTTATAATATTCTGCTTCTAATTGGTCGAAATTGAATCTCACAAACTGAGGTGTGATCCCGGTGTCTCCCCCAGTCTGATGTTGCTCACATGAGGTCCAAGGAATGCTCGGGGAGTTTTTGTGAA
>NW_017831612.1:0-417 GCF_001891065.2 Hippocampus comes
TTTAATTTTTATCCACGGCTGTGTCCGTCAATTCGAGTTTACAACACGGGTTCAACTCGACGTTTTCATTGCCACACTGAAACCGAAACAAGGTCGAGCTCGGTGAAGATTAAGTCTTACCTTCCGTGACGGTCTTCTATACAGCTGCACCCTCGCAAACACTGAGAAAAACTTTCGGACCCTCGGACGTGGAACAGAACTACAACTAGCAGGTAACCAATCCTGTCCATAGTCTGCATAAAATTGCCCAAACGTCGGGCGGCATTCGTGCTCAAGACATGTCGAGTGAGGCAGACGAAGGGGAAGCTTATTAGGACTAATCCCCGAGTGCACAACACCTAATTCTTGACAGTGTCAGCAGGTCTGACCCACTATTCGTTTAAGTAGGAGACGCCCACTGATAAGCAGCCCTTGAGT
>NW_017831613.1:0-417 GCF_001891065.2 Hippocampus comes
TTTATATGTCTGCTAGTCACGAACAAAGTATTAAAGGGGAAAAAATGTTGATGAAATCTTGTGTTTTGAAAAAAAGAGTACAGTTCATCACTGTCAATCTGGAATGTATACACTGCATTATTAGCAGAGAAACCCTAAATTAGTCAATTAGATGGAAAAAGTGACTGAGAATGTCTAAAAATGAGCTGTGAAGTGGGATTACATCATGACATACAGTAAATCAAATGAATCATAAACCGCCTTTTGAAAACAGAATGACTTTTGAAGCAATTCTTGGAATTTTTGTTCGAGTGTTATCTTCTATAAACTTCAAATTTAAATGGTAACAAGAAAATTGTTTATGTTCCCTCAATGTTTAAACTGTTTATATTCCCTTCATGCCTGCTCCCAACTGCCGAACGCAGGCAGTGTGCGTAA
>NW_017831616.1:0-417 GCF_001891065.2 Hippocampus comes
TTCACCTCCAAGGGTTGTGGCTCCAGCCAGGCCACGGCGCACATTCATGGTGGCGACGGTGTACCAGACGCCATCCTCGTCCGCCGTGTAGTCCAGACACTCCACGGAACTGAGTCTGGACCGTCCGTCAAAACCTCCAATCACGTAGACTCGATCGTGGAGAGACACCGTGGCAACGTAGCGCCGTTTCCTCGCGATGTTCTGCGAAAGCCATTTGCCGCTTCGTCAAACGTTCAGCGCGTGAGTCTGGAGCTCTCAGTTGCGGCGCTCTACTCCAGTGCAATGACAAACGGATTGATAAATGAAGACAGTCCCTTCTCTACGGAGCCTTAGAGTCTTTGGGAAGGCAGCTCTCGAATAGGATGTCATTCGACAGCGCAAGTGGCCACGACAATATACCCTGATAATTCTCCACAC
>NW_017831617.1:0-418 GCF_001891065.2 Hippocampus comes
AAAAAAAAAAAAAAAAAAATCCTGAACATAAAGGGTAAAACAATTTGCATTTTGCTTTATGTGGTTATTTTGAAGCAACGGGACTTTGCTACAGATACATACACATATATATGATATGTACAAACATATGTTGCTAGAAGGATTATGTCATTTTCTGTACAGAATTAGATGTTAACAAAAAGAGTATGCCAAGGGAAGAAATGAGTAAAACTGGAGACTTTTCTTTTGCATTTAATGTCAAATATTTTCACTTGGTGTTCAAGAGGACAACCTGCACAGTATTGCTTGTTAAATCACAAATTCTTATGTGTCCACTCTTCCCAGTTTAGCTCTTTCTCTCTTTTAATACATTTCTCTCATCTGCGACTTGCTTTGGTGAGTCCTTCAGCCTCACATGTTCATTGTGTGCTACTTAACG
>NW_017831618.1:0-418 GCF_001891065.2 Hippocampus comes
AAAAAACAAAACAAAACTACAAAGCAATGGCTTGTAACTTGAAAAATCCATACGGTGGAGCACTTGCAATCAAGGTACTAGTCTAGTTGTGTGCGGCAATTAAAGTCAATTTTCTCTCTGACGTTACCCTAACAACCGAAGGATAAAAACACACTGAAGTGTTAGCTACTAACTGGTAGTTTGTACGCGCGCTACACTGAACACCGCTGGTGGCGAGATGGCCGCTCGGATATTCCACCGGACGGCGAGACGTTAATGAAAGGAGACGTCTTCCCCGAGGCTGCCAATGACGAGCAGGTCCTCACGCTTGAAGACAGCCTTGGCGTCGTTGAATGTGGGCGCTTGTGCCGCTAAAGCCACGTTGGCACTCGTACTGTACGAGCCCCCCGAGACATGACACGTCGCAAAAAAAAAAAAA
>NW_017831619.1:0-418 GCF_001891065.2 Hippocampus comes
AAAAAAAAACAGTAGCCAACAAATAATAACAGTGAACTAACGCGAGTTGGTTGAAGGGTTAAGCATGCTAAATTTCTCAATCGTCAGGTTAAAACTGGTCGAGTGCAGTGGCCAGAAAACAGGCTCCTAAAGGAGCTATTTTAAATGAGACCACAAGATGGTGCTCGAGTTAAAGGAGCCCTTTTTCTGTTGACGTTAGCAAGTTTTTCTTTGACACGTTTTTGAAATATGATCAAGTTAACGCTCGATTTGATTTGTGAGGTCTTTTTTTAAACAAACAAAACGGAAAAAAAGAAATCTATGAGAAGCTATTTTAACATTTACTTTATTATATATTATTTGTAAGATTTGATGAAGTTGATATAGAGGGCTGTTTGTGCCTTGATTAAATATATGTACTGTGTATATATAAAGCCTG
>NW_017831620.1:0-418 GCF_001891065.2 Hippocampus comes
AAAAAAAAAGTTTGTCCACCAAGTAAACCCTCCAAAACACAATGTATAGACTTCTTTCTTTTAACTCTCTGTGACGCTACTTCGTTTTATGATTTTAACGAACATAAAAAGTAATTCTACTCCGCCGTGTTTAGGATTCCATTGTTTCTTTTCATGCAAATTCCCATGTGTCCGAGCTGCACATTTTTAGCATGATGCAAATTCAGCAACAGCAAGCATGAATGTATTTGCAGACAAACCTACCGGTAGATTAAAGTTTGTTGTGCAGCGGAGCAGAGCGGATTTGATGACAGCACAAGAAGGTACGTGGTATGTTTGAGACAATGTGGCCTTGACTGTTAGAGCGAAGTGTGTACTGTATTAGACTGGCACACACACACATGCAAATGTGCGCGCGCACACACACACACACACACAC
>NW_017831621.1:0-418 GCF_001891065.2 Hippocampus comes
AAAAACTTTATTCAAAAAAACAGGAGGCGCACTAGGCACTCCAGGGTCAATTGATCGATCAGTACTACTTAAAGCATGATAGACTTCTTGAACTTGCTGAGGTGATAGATAAATGCAAAATGCATTAGCTTCTTCATTAGCCTTAGCGTCAATACTACAATCAAAAGATTGGTGTTTATTGACAACTAAAAACTGATTGGGATTAATACTATAAACCTGATTATCAATAGCATATAATTCTTCTCCTTGAAGCACTAATTTAATGGACAAACCAGAATCCGTTTCTCGTTTTTCAAATGTCCTCAAACGGGAGTGAATGATTAAACTTTCAAAATTCAACTGCAGTGGCATTAACTGCTGAGCCGAATTGTATTCAACAAGATAGTTTGGAACTGTCATCAGCAAATCTAAGGTTTCT
>NW_017831622.1:0-418 GCF_001891065.2 Hippocampus comes
ACAAAACAAAATCTGGTGTTACTTTCTTATTTGTTCAACCCATGTAGCTTGAAATGTGACCATTTTTGTTTCTTTCCTCCCTAAAGAACCTGACAAACCCATCAAGAAAATTCCAGCTGGTGCCATTTCGATATTTCCAGGTAAGGGCTACCTGCTAGCATAGTACCGTATGTCCTTCTCACGTGTGCTAAAGCTCTTAAATGGACAGAATTTTTGGTTTCCTTGAACACAGACAACAACCTCTTCAGTCCAATGGGTGACTATATGGCGGGCAGAGAGAATGGAGCGCAAAGCAGCAAATCCCAAGTCACCCCTAAACCGGCCCCCGTCAGCGGGGGGCTGTTTGATGAGGAGGAGGATGAAGACGATGACTTCTTCAGTGGTAAAAGCCTGAAAAAATCTTCTTCCGGTGAGTGTG
>NW_017831623.1:0-418 GCF_001891065.2 Hippocampus comes
ACTGCTGTTTGTGTATTCAGTGCTCCTCAACAGATTTCCGTTAGCCTACGCCCCTCCATCTCTCCGCCGCGACAATCAAGTGCATAATTTGTCCATGAAATTGTTGAGTACACATCTACATAAACGTATCCTTAATCACATTAAAGACTAAAAAAGAAAGAAAATCGTTTCATTTACAACAAAAAATAACTTCATTAAAGTCTCTCTATGCCTTTGTTTTCATTCTTAAATATTATTTTCCATGGGGTCTCTTAAGGATTGTTTTACTGTACTGTACTTCATATTTCCTGCTCAGTGTTCTGTGTACACATGCTCGGTGCAGAGAAACCCCGACACCTGAGAGATAATGTTCCCTGCGTACACACTGACAATGTGAGTGCCACTGCCACCTACTGCAGTGGATGTGAAATTACACCTT
>NW_017831624.1:0-418 GCF_001891065.2 Hippocampus comes
ACAAACACCTACTGTGTGCCGATGCCAAAACAGAGCATAAACAGCCTGAGGGCAAAGCCTCCACACGTGCTTTGTCCAAATTAGCAGGGCGCATTCTCCAAAGGCCGCGTTTTCGGCCGCTAGATGTCATTTTCGGTGCAACTCGACCATACGTGGTTTCAAAATTCACATTAAGCGTGTCCAAACCGCCATGGTTTTTGCAGTCCACTGAGGTTACATGAGAAGGATCCTTTGAAGGCGTCAAGGGACCCAGCTTGCAAATTATCTTTCTAGAATTTAGAAACCGCACGCAGTTGAGTTGCGCCCGAAGTGACGTCATGCGGCCTGTGAATTTGGACGCAGCCATGGGCCAACTCCTCTCTCGGTAGCATACCATCCGGTCTCCCAACTGCTCTCGCGTTCCTCTGCTCTGTGTCGT
>NW_017831625.1:0-418 GCF_001891065.2 Hippocampus comes
AATGAAAATCTGGCATACATGGAAGTAAGCATGTCATTTCTCAAGAATGTGCTCGTCTTTTCATCCAGTTGGTTTGCGTCTGTGAATGAACACGAGCATACGCTATATTCAAGTGCAGTGTATGTGCTGCATTGCATTTTCAAGATCAATATTTTGTACTTTTTACCCAAGCATAAATTCAACTTGTTTTCTCAATAAACTAACTGAAACCATCAAATACTGTTCATATTCGATAGTTTAGCGGCGTGGCAATATTTCTACTCAAAGTCATTATTCTGGAGCTTTTCCCGGAATTTTTCTCAGTAAAATTCTTCCAGTTCTTGCTGAGCCAAATCATGGGGTGTGGTTTTTAAATCCTTGTGGTATAGAATAAGTTAGTGACTGTATTTAACCCTTTCATGCACCAATAATGATAACC
>NW_017831626.1:0-418 GCF_001891065.2 Hippocampus comes
GAGAACGGTCTTAAAAAAGTCAGAGACATGTTCATTTAATGACACTGTACACAGAGACCTTCCCATCCAGCACTTGGCCTCATTAGGGCCACACGTGTAGCCCTGTTCCTGATATTTCAGATCACGTACAACCACATCAAAAGCATGCTTGTGCTCCAGCTTGACAGCTATGAGCTCATCCTATAATAGGATGACAGCATGATGGATGGATGCTGACCCGACGGCTCAGCTAATTCGCATTTAATGAGGTTATATCTGCCAGCCACACCGCTTTATCATTTTACACTTAGTCAGTCTCACTCGCCTTCTCTCTGTCATTTTATGTTGTCTTATCACCTGTTAATTATTTTCAATTAATCGGAAAATCAGATTTTAAAAAACTTGATTAATGTACATCCCTTTGTTAAAAAAAAAAAAA
>NW_017831628.1:0-418 GCF_001891065.2 Hippocampus comes
CATATTAGACTAATTAGCAGAGTGCCTCATTTTGCTTCTTTGACCTTGTTAATATTCCTTGCACCAAAATTCACATGCAGACGTGGGTGGTACACCCATGCAATCGAGTCTCTAAATTTCAGAGCATTTCTCTTTCTCTTTGCCTGAACTGCTTCCAATAGTGAATTTGGAAAATGGAGTAGATATTTTTATTTATTTTTTGTCCAGACAGATTTCAAACTGCTGCCACGTCAACTAAATTTCCCAGAGCTTTCAGAATCAGAAGTGCTGGCCGATGTAACTTAAACAACATGAGCAGTGGGACTATTTCTTAAACCAATCAGATTGGAAATTCATCATCATTGGTTCTTGGTGTCAGAATTTGCTTGGTCAGTACAAGCCATTTTCATATTAATAGAAACAGCCATGGAAAAAAAAA
>NW_017831630.1:0-416 GCF_001891065.2 Hippocampus comes
AATGCGCGCGCACCCCCTCTCAGCTCCTCATCCCAACCACCTCGTGATTAATAAATGAAGAGGGAGGCAACCACATGAATACATACACGAACAATTAGTGGGATTAGCAAGAACAGTGATGGCCGACTCTTCATGTTATCTTCTGCATCAATTGATTCTGCCGTTATTAAAATTGTGACTTTATGATAGCTTATTGTGGCTTTCCACAGAAAAGCATTGACAGTTTGGGATCTCCAATTTTCTTTAATTTGAAAACCAATTTTGTAGTTGTGTACAGAACCGCATGCCTCCAAATTTTGTTGCTTTTTTTGACTCAGAAAACATTCTTGCTATTCTACACCCACTAAAAAGCATGTACAGTATCTCTACTATATCATATCTTTTGATCTTGTGTGTGTGTGTGTGTGTGTGTGTGT
>NW_017831631.1:0-418 GCF_001891065.2 Hippocampus comes
ATGATGTGGCGGGCCATATCTGGCCCCCGGGCCTTCACTTTGACACCAGTGATCTATTGGATATACTGTACAGTATACCGTGAGTCAGGTCGGGGTTACACTTACAAGCTGGACATAGCCACTGTTAATTCGAACGAATATGAGTCGAATTCTCTCCTTCTGATCCAAATCAGCTAAATCAGGCTTGTCAGATATCTCTAAAAGATCATCCTGAGCAATGATTCTGTCATATGGGACCTGTGTGTCCAAGAGTCAACAATTGCAAAACCCGTTCAATATTTGTGATCCCAAATCCCGTGTAAGTGGTCAACACAAATTTTGCTGAGTCACAGGCTCCATGTTTGTGACATGAAATGGGTAAATAGCTAATTAGGAAGTGACATGAAGCCTGTGCCGTTGCCGGACACAAATACAGTAC
>NW_017831632.1:0-418 GCF_001891065.2 Hippocampus comes
ATTGAGCCTCTACTCTGGCTACCACCCATGAAGCAAAAGAATCAGTACGTATGTGCAAATGGATGGCTAAAATAAGAGTGGATTGTTCTAGTAGAAAACTAAGTTTACTACCATCGCCGGTTCCAATGAGAACAAGTAGCTCTTGGGTAAGGTGAAGTTTGTCATTACCATGATGCACTTGGAGAGGAAGTTGAAGACTGTGGCTTTCAGCTCAAAGTGTTCCCCACGTTTGATGGAATATGGCAGAGTGAGCTCAAGGAAGAAAGGCTGGAAGACTGTTAACTTTTGACGAGGAGCCAAGCCAAAACCCTGAGGGGACAGGCAGAAAGTCTCCGTCTCCCATGTGGTGATGGTGTCTGGGGCAGTCAGGGGCACATCCTTCATGCCGGAATGCCTGAGAGAGGAGAAGCAGGGGTGG
>NW_017831633.1:0-418 GCF_001891065.2 Hippocampus comes
TATATATATATATATTTTTTTTTGCTTGTTTTTCAACATGTCGGTTTTTATTTGGTTTTGAATTTTGATTTTTAAATTTAGTCAGGTTTGTATTTTATTTTTTTTAAATAAGTGAATTTTTGGTCGAGCAAGATTTTTTAAAAAAGTTACTAATTATTGTACAATAAAGAAAAATACAATTCTCAGATGACTGTGTGTCCTTCCTTCTTCTGTACAGATCAACAAAAACACCGAAATGAATACGAACCCCGAAAGCTTGTGTTCGACCTACGGACATCTTGCTATAACGATCCTTACGGTTAGTTTGATAAATGTAATTTCGTCGTTTCAGTTTGTTTAATTTTTTTTTTAATTTTATTTGAGTGATTTCGCAATTTTTCGTCAACTATATTAATTATTAACCTTGCTTTGAAACATT
>NW_017831634.1:0-418 GCF_001891065.2 Hippocampus comes
TCTGAAATGTTCATGCGTAATTGTCACTTTAACGACTCGTGATTATCTTCTCCAACCTACCGCATAGAAACATTTTCCCCTCCCCTCATCCGCAGGAGTACCAGTCGTGCAACTCCCAGCCTTGTCCTGACCTGAAGAAAACCACTCCGTGGACCCCGTGGACACCGGTGAACATTTCCGACAATGGCGGGCACTATGAGCAGCGTTTCCGTTACACGTGCAAAGCTCGTATCCCGGATGCCAGCCTGCTGGAGGTGGGCAGGCAGAGAATCGAAATGCGCTACTGCTCCAGCGACGGCTCGACGGGCTGCTCCACTGATGGTGAGAAGCTATTGCTGCCTCGCCCGCTGGATTTTTCTGCCTTGGTGCAGCCCCGCTGTCTTTCTGCATGTTTTTCACTCCAAAAAAAAAAAAAAAA
>NW_017831636.1:0-418 GCF_001891065.2 Hippocampus comes
CATCATCATCATCATCATCATCTACAAGGACACCTTACTCTCCATGTACACAGAAGGACGCAGAAATTAAAAGAACGTCACCGCTTTACACCAAATATGACAAGTCAGCGAAGGAAGATATTTTGAAGGTAGAGGCTAAAATGGAGAAGTTCCCGTAATCCATACGTACCACTGCATACCGGTCCGCTGAAAGCACCACCATGAAATTTGTCATGACTCGGTTCTGTTTGGTTTCGGTTTCCAGCTGGAGTGGTGGGCAAGTAGCCTCTGGTTATTAAGCCGAGTCTCGTTTTTTTGTGTCTTTTCACGACAAACAGTTTCCATTTAGATTTATCCTTTCCCTTTTACAAGTATTTTTGCTTCATCTCGCTTTCCTGCTTATTGGAACCGCCATCATTTGTTGTACTTTGCCTTTTTG
>NW_017831637.1:0-418 GCF_001891065.2 Hippocampus comes
CGAAATACCCCTACGGCTCTGCCTTGGGGATAGTTTGTTTCAAGAAATTCTTTATTCCTAAATTTTTGAGATTCGAAATGACATACCAACTACTACTCCCACACGTAATTTTTTAATGCAGCTTGTTTTTTAATGGCGTTGAGCATAGCGTTTTCAAGCTCGCCTTTTTCCTGCTTTTGGTTTTTAGTGATATAGGTTTCCCTTTTGACGCTCAGTTTCTGAATTTCCTTCTGGATTTTTTCACGCTCAGTTTTTTTGAGCGCAACATATTCTTTGATCTCATCGTTTGATTTTCCCCTGAGCTCAGATGGTAGTTGGTCAACTTCAATATCTTCAATTTGTAAAGCTTCTTCCTCGACGGCATCGACCAAATCCCAACTTGAATTTTTATATAGTCTTGAACTCTTGCTTTTTGCTC
>NW_017831638.1:0-418 GCF_001891065.2 Hippocampus comes
TTCGACTCAAACCGTGTTTTGGTCTTTAATCGTTGTCTCGTCTTCAAAAGTTGACTGATTTATTACCTCTGAGAGGATTCCATTTCTGGCCGATCTTCACCTATTTCGCAACGCGAGACCAAGAACAGAAGTGGGTTTGACATACGCTCATATCGACACGGCTTCCTTGTCAAGCTGGTTATTTTCCATCAAATGTTCCGCAAACATTTTGGAACATCAGAGCAAGGCACCCCCACCCCTCCGTCTCCCCCCCCACCGTTGCTTTTGAGGTGACGTATTATTCTCCAGAGGCACGCGAGTTAGGACGGCAGGCGGTGTTTGAAAGGAGTCCGCTGATGTGATTTGGGGTAAAAAGGCTAACTTTGACAGCTCTCCAATGCCGCTGGAGGAAAGGTGATCTGCTCCGCGGAATGCGAGC
>NW_017831639.1:0-418 GCF_001891065.2 Hippocampus comes
TCAAATTTAACACGAAAAAAATCCCCCATGAAAACGTGTTGCATGCAATGAAAACTGTTTTTCACTGCATGTTTTTTCTTGACACATTTTCCCGCATAAAATGTATCAACTTTTTCAAATGGAAATAGCTTGTCTCACATCGTCCCCCCCGCCCTCTGCAGCGACAACAAAAAAGCTTCGCTCAACAATGGCGTCACATGATTTCAAGTTGCAGCCAAGTCGTAAGTTGCCTTTTAAAAGCCTTTCCTTCCTCCAGCTGCCATTTTGTGCACAATGGAAAAGTGCTTAAGGAAAGCAACCATTTTGTTTGCCATGAAAACCCATCTTCCACAACCATTGCCTTTTCTTAGACAGTAACAAGTGTGATGTGCGACAATAGAAGACCCCCCCCCCCGCCAAAAAAAAAAAAAAAAAAAAA
>NW_017831640.1:0-418 GCF_001891065.2 Hippocampus comes
TACAAGTAAGAGGAATTTTGGAGCACGGAAGCGTGTTTTGTGAAAGCTACAAAGAAAACGTGCCGAAATAGCAAACAAGTGCTTCCGCGCAGGCACGAGGAGCATGTGGCATATGTACACTGAATCAAAGTGTGACTTAACTTTGTTCAAAGAGATGACCGACCCGTTGCCTCAGTGCAACTCTGGCATTAAGATTATATTGTACATACTAACACGATCTAACAGCTTTGGAAGGATACCATGTGTAGAAGTAAAGAAGGCGCTAGCTAAGGCGTTAATGTGTAGCCAGCTTGCAATATGGCGATCCAAATCACTTGCTCGTCGTCCTCCAGTTAATGAGAGACAATTTTCTTCTGTGGGCCGTGGCACGTTCGGTAAGACATGCCTTCGTTATTCCAAACAGTCCTATTCATTTGTT
>NW_017831641.1:0-418 GCF_001891065.2 Hippocampus comes
AGTGTTATTTTTCTCATTTTAAAACACATTTCTTGTCGATTTGATTTTAGTTTTTTAGCAGTGTGTTTTTGCTGCCAAGGCAAAAGTGAGCTGAACTCCGTACTTGACACACCCCTTTCGGCCGACTGATTCAACTATTCAACTTCAGGAAGATTCTTGATGTTTAAATGCATGACCTTTCCCAAATTCCTGTTGTGAACCATGAAAAAATAATGGAGTTTACGGGAAAAAGTCCCGGCAACATAAATCATCTATTAAGATTTGCTGAAAAATGTATGTGGTGACCAAATCAAAGGGAATAGAGGCACGAAGTAGAATTTTTTTTTATATGCTACTGTGAGGATTTTCATAGAGCAATGTGTTCTTATAATATTTTCGCAGAATCCTATAAAAAGGCATAGGCGCTAAATCAACCTTC
>NW_017831642.1:0-418 GCF_001891065.2 Hippocampus comes
CTTTTGTGTGTGTTTAATGGATTTCTTGCACAAATCAGGGGAGAGGAGCTCATTGGGTGAAGTATCATGCAGACTCACCAGTCATGACAGCAATGAATAGGGATGTGCCATAAATCATGAAATTATGGAGGGATTGCGGAACAGATGTTGGGATGATGGATACCGAGAGGGGATCTGAGTGGAGTATAACGTAATGGAGAATAAGGAGAAGGGGTGGATATGCACTGTTGAGTGCATTACATAACAAACGCAGTCGTCTTCTCCAAGCTCGGCTTATTCGCCTTTTCATGTTCACCCACACAGCAGCAGCAGATGCACAATCCAATTCAACACACTGAAAACATTAAAGTACATCCCAAGATGCTTTTTCTCTAAACATCCCCTGACCAACAGGAACCTTAAAAAAATCTTTTTCGTC
>NW_017831643.1:0-418 GCF_001891065.2 Hippocampus comes
AGATGCCTTTTAACTTGAGCTCCAAGATGGAAATAAAATCTCATTAAAATTTGGAATGCAGTTTGTTTTGTGATTTTCTCGTCTCTTTTGTCTTTTCAGGTGATGTCATGTTGTTCTTGAAGATGTATGACCCGAAAACAAGAAGCTTAAATTATTGTGGACATATCTACACGCCTATATCCTGCAAAATAAGTCAGTAGCAGCCTCATCGAGAAAACGTCTATAAAAGGGTGCGATATTTATTTCTTCTCTTCCGTGTGTTACCAGGAGACCTGCTACCAGTCATGTGTGAGCGAGCAGGCTTTCAGCAGGAAACTAGCCTTATCCTCTATGAGGTGATCTATTTCTGTTGCTCGCACTTGTTGGCACGTTCCACGCTTTCTCACTTTGCTACTTTTGTGCACGCTGCCTTTGTACA
>NW_017831644.1:0-418 GCF_001891065.2 Hippocampus comes
AAGTAGTGTATTTATTTAAAGCTCTTTTTTTTGGGCCAAAAAAACTCACCTATTTGCAGTTATTGTGCTTTTTCTGTATTGCCCTAAGATGCCATAAGGTGGCGCCAAAGCCTTAGCTCAGTCCAGTGTCAGGAAAGTATGGTGAAGTGTTACAGCTTGACTGAGACAGGAGCATTTTTCTATGTGGGGGAGGAGCTAACATTAGCCTGGGTTGTTAGCAGAAGTTACAGTGAGTTTGATGTTGTTGATATGCTGAGTGGGCATTATCAGGCACATTTTGAAATGAGTTTGAAATGATAATAAAGTGTTTTGGTTTGCGTTATATTTACGGTTTAAGACAAGGGTCACCGGCCTTTAGAGTTACTTTTTGGGTCACAGTTCAAATCACATTTCTTAAATAAGGCATTTAAAAAAAAAA
>NW_017831645.1:0-418 GCF_001891065.2 Hippocampus comes
TTTTTTTTTTTAATGTGACAACTACTGCAGCTACACTGCTTTTTATTTCCCTCCGGCGGCACGAGAGCAGTCAGCCTGACTGATGTCGGACATTTGAGAGTGGAAGGCAGCGCTGGCTGGGAGCGCCGAGCAGACTCAAATCAAATCAATACTTGAACAGGCCAAGCGAGCCGCAGATCTCATCCCGACGCCGCCGGGATGACGGAGGACAGGCAAGGGGGCGTGGGCGACAGGAGGAGGACCCCGCTACTAACCCCCGTAACGAACCACCCCCCCGGCGCCCCCTCACCCTTCATCTGTAAACTTGTTGCCAGGCAACAAGAGTCTCTCCACGTTGGACCTCCAGGCTGCAGTGAGCGCCTCTGGACTCATCCAGGGATAAGGCTCCAGCTTGCTGTTTATGGCGAGGTGCACGGCT
>NW_017831646.1:0-418 GCF_001891065.2 Hippocampus comes
TGTGTGTGGCACAGCTGAAAGCAGGCCCGGGACTCAGGAAACTCAGGTGACCATGTAGCAATGTATATACACAGATAGACATAAAAGCATATTCTCTCTCTGACACACACACACGGCACACACACAAGGGAGTCAACGGTATGGGTTGCAGGGGTTGAGGCAGCCCAGCTGCTGAGGCCCCCAGTGAGGTGAGGAGGTCAGGAACATTACCCACCATTTGTAAAGGAGAGAGTAGGCATGTCCAACAAGTCCCACCTGCCACTATATTTATGAAATTACTCATTGGAGGCTTTGGCTTCCATCAGGCTTTACATTGGGAACCCAAAGCAAATTTTTGTTTGGAGCCGTGTCTTCGGAGCATTCTGGTAGTGAAGAAACTTTTGAAGTCAACCCCTCCCAGCTGTACAGGCATGCTGTG
>NW_017831647.1:0-418 GCF_001891065.2 Hippocampus comes
TTTTTTTTTTTTTTTTTATCTGAGTCATTTTTCTCTCATCACAACTTTCTTTCTGCAGTCCATGCTCGGATAGAACTCAGGGGAGAGACGAATCTGGAGGAGGTTGCCTGGCGGGCATCACTTTTCCCTTTTTAATTAAAGCCGCACACCCAAATAAATGTAACAGAGTCTCACACCCACTCATATTCATCTTGTGAAAAGAGCCCGCCAGGATATGAAGGTTGCCTTAGCAAGGATAAATATCTAAGTGGCAGCTTTCTCTGTAAGGGAATCTACTCCTCAGTCGTTTTGTCGGATTAGCCGGGGTAAGGAAAACATGAGGATCGCGTTCCGTGCGTTTCCCACTCTCTGGGCTGTTCAGCATAAACACCCAAAGCTCTTGGCTGTCCTCACATCCGCCTCCTTCAGCTCCAGCGCC
>NW_017831648.1:0-419 GCF_001891065.2 Hippocampus comes
AAAAAAAAAAAAAAAATACAGTGGCTCCATTCCCTATTGCCAGTTGTCTCCCGGCTGCCCACCGCTTCCATGAAGATTTGTGAGGGGGAGGGGGGAAATAAAACCCCCTGCAGGCTGTTAAGGTCACGCTAATCACAATCGGGCTTTTCATCCGATAAATAGAAAGCATGCCAGCAAAAATAATGTTCTGGTGTAAATCTCCAGTATTCGAGTGTTTGCGCTTCAGGATGTTTTGACTTCCTCTCCTGAGTGACTGTACACTTGCGTGCTTGGCTCAAGGTCACTTTGAATGACCGGCGATGAGTGGGCAAAGTATTCATTCATCCCACCCTCTGAGAAACCCTCCGCTTGCCTTGCGGGATGGAGAAGAGTCGCCAGTAAATCTCCTGACTAATATAATTATTTCTCCCTAGTTTGGT
>NW_017831649.1:0-419 GCF_001891065.2 Hippocampus comes
AAAAAAAAAAAGCCAAGTCTACTGTGTGTGCGCCTATGTGTGGCTGCATGGGTGGCTACTCACTAGCTGCGGTGACGTCAGCGGGCACACTGGCCAGGGCCCCAACCCCGGTGGTGGCCACACACTGGTAGCGGCCTAACGTCACGTTGGACAGCGTGCTGATGAACAAGCCTGCGGGCCCCAGCGCCACCCCGAGGTCTCCGTCCATGAGTTGCCGGCCGTTCAGGCGCCAGCTGATGGCGGCGGAGGCGGGACGGGCGGCGCAGCGCAGGCTCACGCTGCCTCCCAACTTCTGCACCACCGAGCCGGGCTCCTCGGTGAACTCCGGGACTTCGTCTACATGATGGGATGACAGAATATTCTCAACATCTGGGCAACTCTTTGCATTCCCACAATTAAAAAATCTGAATGAAAAAAAA
>NW_017831650.1:0-419 GCF_001891065.2 Hippocampus comes
GAAGCGGCGGAGCCTTTAAGACGGGCAAAAATACGGAACGGGATGCCACGGGCGGCCGGGCCAATCTCGAGGGGCCGCGTGGGCCGGGAAGTCAGCAAACACGTTGGCCTTGTTGATTTTAACGCGTTACAAATCGTGACGTACTCAGGGGAAAACTTCCAAATGGCATGTCAGATGTCGTTTCTCACTTCGATGTAGGGGATGTCATTTTTTCCCCCCCAAATAGTTTTTGATTTCGTCTGGGTTCTCCGAGGACAAAGCGAGCACCACGGTAACAGCGAGTTACTGTACGCGCACATCCAGTTGAGTGGTGGGATATTCGTCAAAGACATTGAGCGACCAATCGGTTGACAACATGGAAACCAAAAAAATAGAAATCCCACTCACCTGATTGTTGGATGTTGCAGCAGCACATCGGG
>NW_017831651.1:0-416 GCF_001891065.2 Hippocampus comes
AAATGGATCAGCGACCCACTTTTGGGTCCCGACCCACCGGTTGAGAATCCCTGCTCTAAATTGTCCATAGATATGAATGTGAGTGTGAACCTTTGTTAGGCATCAGACACCAGCTCAGCCATGACTCAAATGAGAACAAGCGCACCAGAAAATGAATGGATAGTTTTCATTGGCCGCAGTCAAAATCCTAGCAACCAACAAAGACTCTTGTGAACTGTTTCGAGAAAGAATTGCGCTCGCTGTTGCGGTGAGAGCGCAACATTCAATGAATCCGCTGAAGGAAAAATGGCCTAAATAAGTTCACCCTCGCTCAGTTCAGTCGTCCCCTCGCCTCCCCTGAACTTGGCCGCCCTCCCCAGACGCCTCATAGAATGTTGCCTCGGCCCAGTGTGTGTGTGTGTGTGTGTGTGTGTGTG
>NW_017831652.1:0-419 GCF_001891065.2 Hippocampus comes
GAGCAAGCCACTCACACAAAACATTTGCTTCTTCTCACGCACCGAAGGACGCAAGCGTGGTAAGGTGTCTTTGTAGATGTGCTGGTTGATGGTCTGGCCCACCTTAAAGGAGATTGAATTTTGGTGAGGCCAGTGCTGGAACATTTCTGACAAACCTCGTATATAATAACGCATGCACGCACTTCTCAAATGGAGTACGACGGCATCATCGAAAATAAAGGCGTTGCAAAGACGCTAATGCTCAGTTTAGAGTTGTTGTCGAACTGCACTGACGACGTTTTCTGATCGCCTGATTCGCTCACGTAGCTCAGCACACGCTTCAGCTTCACATCGTGTCAACCAACGCTCTGTAAATATTTGAGCGCTTACTGAAAAAGGCATGAAATATGCAGACTGTCATAGATGCCAAATGAAAAGAC
>NW_017831653.1:0-419 GCF_001891065.2 Hippocampus comes
GGGGGGGGGGCGCCGATGGTTACACGCGGCCAATATGGCCGGCATCAAAAGCACAGGTCTTTTGAAGACGTCAACTGATCAGATGACTGACATCAAAGACACTTGTGACAAATGGAAATTTGAACAGAAATATTTCAGACGCTCAGTGAATTTGAGCCACTTATGACTTCAACACACAAGATGTCAAAGTCAGGAATTTGAAAGACCAAAATATCAAATGGCCAATATCAAAGACACTTGCGATTTCCAAAGATTTAAACGTACAAAATGTCACAGTGTGCGCTCTTTTCCGAGTTTAGCGTTCTCTGTTGCCGGCATCACCCACGTATTGCTTGTAAAGCTTACAAGATGGCTGATATCAAAGACGCTTGAGCTTTGAAAACATTTCCAGGGACATTGATGAGGCTCTTTCCTCAAAA
>NW_017831654.1:0-419 GCF_001891065.2 Hippocampus comes
ATCAGCGCACACAGGAGGATCTAGACAAGCTGCAACAACAAAGAGAAAAATGTGGTCGCTCGCTCACTCACAAGGTTTGGAATTTCTCCACGGAGGAATCAGGTGTGAATACATCGAGGAGGGATATGACCTTTGGTGCCAACGTGGGGAAAGAGTGACATTTTGCTTAGATATAGAGTCTTCTTACACACATCCTTAAAACACTACCTCCACAACAAAACCATCTTAATGTGCGTTTTACCTTTCAATTCTTATTCAAATAATCTCTTCATCCATTTTCTCCACCTGCTTACCCTGTTCCCAGATGCGGGAATCTGACGTCCTGTAAATGGCACACTACGTCAAAGACTGGTAGCCTGTCAATCACAGGACACATTCACACCCACATTGGCACTGTTCCAAAGAGGAAACAGAACTTC
>NW_017831655.1:0-419 GCF_001891065.2 Hippocampus comes
ATCTGTCAACCTAATGGGTATTTTATTTAATTAATGAGCTTTGGCGAGGAGACTCAGCCCTCTAATAAGCAGCATCGCACCATGCATAGCGTTTTATATTTAAAAATGGAACACATGAATAATTAAAGAGGACGGTGCTGCATCAATAAAGAACACTGTGACAAGATCTATGGAAACGCTTCTTGTGGTCAAGCAGCAATGGAGCCAAGGCATCAGAAGCTTTTTATGACCTATTTGAAATGTTATTGACACCCACTATTGAAACCTAATCATACTTACTATGTCATAATGATCAAAAATCTTCTCAAAATCTCGCTTCCTCTCCGCTTGGCTGCCGGCCTAGAGAATAGAACAGAATTTCTTAGAATGCTTCAAATGGGAACAACAGAATTGAATTAAATGAATGAGATTGATGGACT
>NW_017831656.1:0-419 GCF_001891065.2 Hippocampus comes
AAAAAACAACAAACATTTTGAAGTTCTTTTAAGAGGAAAGGAAATGGCACTCTATAATATTATACTTAATAAAAACATGTAGTAACATCATTAAATAGAATGGAAAGAATTCAACAGTTGTTGCATCAGGATTAATTCACTGCAGCTCCTTCTGGTGTGCGCAATTTTGCCACCGGGGGGCAGTACAATACTGTCATGCAGACAAGATTCACACGACTACTGTGAGTATTTCGTTACTGCAGTAATATGTTGTTTTTCGCAAAGGACAAAAAATATCTGCTGTCAGTATTGCATTAGCATTAAACTAGCGGATTTAAAGGCACTTATGTGGTTGTTTTGGATACACGTGGTGTCATTCTCGTTTTGTGTTTAGTTTGCCGGTAAACTTCAGCTTGGAGTGACATTAAAGAACTTGAAGC
>NW_017831657.1:0-419 GCF_001891065.2 Hippocampus comes
AAAAAAAAAAAAGAAACACAAGATTCATATCACGGTTACTTCCTCAACAGGGTCGTTGGTTCACTCTAACAGTTGGGTTATTTCATTCATTCATTTTTTGGGTTGTTTGTGTTGGGTCAAAATAACGGGTTATTTTCTTATGAAAATAACCAAATTGTTGGTTTAAATTAAACATTTATTGGGTTATACTCCTGTAATGTTTTTGTTAGGTAAAAAAATAAATAAATAAAATTAAAAAATCAACCACTCAAGTCTTGCTGGCGGCCGTGACAGCCTTTGATATCCTTTTCATTTGTCTACATACACTGTGCTCAAGTCGACACTTTTGAATTTTGGATTTCTTCATTTATCACTGTTTCGGTAAGCACTTTACACATTTTAATCTTTTGAAAACCATCACATTGATTTTTAAGTGCGGG
>NW_017831658.1:0-419 GCF_001891065.2 Hippocampus comes
AGCCTCTTTGTAAAAGTTCTGCCTTCGGTGAGCTATGCCAAAATAAGATTCAATAAGTGCTATAGAACGAAGTTTGGAAGCCGGTTCCAATATTCTTATCACCACTAGGTCTTTTAATAGATTGGATAGCAGCTCTTGATAACCAATCTGGAACATCAACTTTTCAATAGTATCGTAGAAAAAACGATAGTAAAACCCAATACACTCATAATATTCCAAATAAGAGTAGGAACCAGATCTACCAGATGGAAATAGTGATGCCTGATTCGAGTAATCTTGAATAAAGCCCTCGGCCTGTCGCTTCAATAAAGCAAGCTGGTCATCGTTGGAGGCTGAGCCCAAATGTTTAGCGATGATGCGCTTTCTATTTTTATAATAATAGACTTGAACAGCAGTTTTGCCAGAAGCTGTTTTTACCG
>NW_017831660.1:0-419 GCF_001891065.2 Hippocampus comes
CTTACTTGGAATCTTTCTTAGTACTTCTATCACACGGTCACTCTGTGTAGTTGCCACAATGGCTACTAAACTACCTTGTTTTCCTTTCGCTGCTTTATTGGTAATAACTGTATAGAGTTCGCCTTGAGTAAGTGCTACTTCGTCAATACTCAAATGGGAACCTATATTCTCTTTAAAAAGCAACCACCTATCCGCATGGTCTAACTGATCCCAAGTCAAGAAATTACTCAAATGATTACGATATTGTTCTTCTAGTCTTTTGCCATTAATATGGTAATAAGTAGATAGACTTTTACAACTTACCGGAATGCTATCTAGCAAGTCTCTTTAAAAAAAGAGCGAACTCACTGGTCATTCGAGTTCCCTTTGCTACTAAATTCCAATCTCTTGAAAACACTTCCCTTGTGTCAATATCAATC
>NW_017831661.1:0-419 GCF_001891065.2 Hippocampus comes
CTTGCAAGTTGAATTAGAGGCACACCAAAGAGGGCTGATAATTTTTTTACTGGTCATTTTCCTCATGTACTATTGTCAGGTCATATTTAGAGTTTTGGCAAATATGAAGTTTTTTTGGGGGCGCGGGGCAGACTTTGTGGCCCCGCACCCACACACCCAAAGCACCCTTGTCCCCATAAGTTAAAAAAAAAAATGCACATCAATTGTTAACAGCAAACGAGTAAAATATATCACTTGAAATTGATTGTGTTGTTGAAAATATTCGTTTTGTGGTACGCGTATTCATAAAATATTTTTAAATCCTTATTTTTGGCCAAGTACTTACTTTGTGTTTTAAATTAGAAGAAACACAAACTCAACCAAAATGGGGGGGAAAAAAGAAGATACATTGAGGCTGTCTGCCATCTCTCTTTTTTTTT
>NW_017831662.1:0-419 GCF_001891065.2 Hippocampus comes
GGTGCCCGCGCCGCCGTCTACACTATTTCCACTAACATTATATAGCATCAAATTGTGTTAAATGTTGCCCACTCGTCATCCATCCCCTTCTCGACTTTTCTCATTTTTTTACCCACACCCACCCCCCAAATATTTTTTTTCATGTGTTTTTCTTGTGGTAGTTAAGATCCGGGAATGCCGTTGATATTTTTCAAATGTGGGCATATGAAGCCCTTTGAGATGATTCTGTGAGTAACCCAGTCTTGAGTTTTGCAGCACCAGCTGGAACCAAATGTAGCGAACGGCGCTTCTCCAAAAACTTCCCGCAATTCGCTACTTTGCTGACTTTATAACAACCGAAACGGCGACCGAAATCTTCAACCGTCACGGAGAGCGTCGTCATTCTTCCATTGATTTTGCACCTGGAAAAAAAAAAAAAA
>NW_017831663.1:0-419 GCF_001891065.2 Hippocampus comes
TCAACACACTCACATGCAAACAAGTCCATTGGCACTGCTGCCCCATGAAACAAGCTTTTGTCTTCTACACACACAGGCGAAATCCTTTACTATCAGAGGGATGGGCTCTAGGGGGCGCTATAGCTCCCTCTGGAATACCATCGGTGTCCTAAAAAAACCCAGATACAGTATATTTTATGTCTGATTCTTATTATGCTTATGATGAAATGTGCAACTGGTCACAAATGCACTACACACGTCCGAATGTAGCGATGGCACAAGTGTCACAACAGCGCATGACACATGGCTTCAAATAATGAAGCTCTCGAGATGATCAGGATTGATTTGGATCCTAGATGTGTCAGGAAAACTTTCCCATGATGGTATCACAAGCGTAAAATGGCTCCAAAGATGCCCAAAAATACACGAAGAAAGCGAAC
>NW_017831664.1:0-419 GCF_001891065.2 Hippocampus comes
AATTCAAATGTCCCCCGCCCCTCCCCCCCAAACCAGAAAGTAGAGGCGTTTCCGCTGGGTCCTAAAGCCTTTTTTTGTGTTTCAACCTTTAGCAGAAGAGGGCGCCAGAGCGCAATAGGTTTGAACACGTTCCAACTTGTCGAGACGAGAACATTCGATGAGCCTTTGCAAATGTCATCAGCATTTTCACGTTGGATACTTTTTGCCGATTGTGTAAGAATTGTTTTGACATACTATGTAAAAACCTCTATCATTTAGCTTCCTATTTATTTAAGTTTTAAGTTTTCATTCATAACTCGGTGGACAAAGAGCGAATTAGGACAGAGACTTTAAGGTAGATATCCTTTAATATCAAATAAATGCTCAAAGCTTAAGTTTGCACCTCTAGACTAAAAGTTGCACTAGTAGTGGGAAAAAAA
>NW_017831665.1:0-419 GCF_001891065.2 Hippocampus comes
TTTTAATGCGTTTTCTGGCATGGCTTCTTGAGACTTTTTTGTGGGTCTATCCGTGAAAGACACGTTTGCAAAACTGGATGCTGAAAAATGATCCAGGATTTGCGGGATGCATTTTTAATCATTTCAGGAAAGTGCTACCAAAAGTCATGAAAAACATGAAAAACATCCCGACCAAATTTTATTTTGGTAAATGAGAAAGTTTCAGGGGCTGAAATTCAAATTCGGGAGCCATGCCAGCCAGTAGGAATTTATGTGAGTAACAATGGGGAAGAAAGAAAACAATTTGAGGAGAGCCGCTGGGGCCCCCGAATAAGCAGTTGCGTGTATTCATGTGACATGATGCTGGTCAGGGAACCAATCAACTGTTTCAAGTTAAGGCCACTTCCAGTGCACTGCACACAATCAATAAATAAAACAAC
>NW_017831666.1:0-419 GCF_001891065.2 Hippocampus comes
TGGTTGGTGGGGGAGGGGGTGGGGGGGTTTGCAATGCAAACAAACGTGCACAATGCCAAATGACACCCAGGTCCCAACGCTATTAAAGTTACATTGGCAAGAAGTTCGCATTCCGAAGGTTCTGGGCAGATTAGACTGACACGGCAACAGAAGCGAGGCTGAAATTTGATTGGATGAACATCCACCTCGACAAGAAACGGTCGTCAATGGACGTGCTGTCAGCCAATTGCAGAATCTGATTATCTGTGATTTTGTTTTGTTTTTTCTTATTAAACAAGGCTACGCCCAGACTAAATGAAGCGCCGCAGCCTCACTTCAACATAGTTCCACCTTTTTGTGTGGATATGATCAATAAGAACAAGGTGCTGAAGATTTTTCTCACTCGTCTGAGTAGCCATCGATTGAACTGAATTCAGTCC
>NW_017831667.1:0-420 GCF_001891065.2 Hippocampus comes
AAAAAAAAAAAAAAATGCCAGATGACCACCTGTATAAAATGTAACTTTTGTGTCCTCTCAGGAATAAAATTCATAGTGCTGGCAGACCCGCGACAAGCCAGCATTGATGCTCTCCTCAGGAAAATATATGAGATCTATGCAGATTTTGCTCTAAAGAATCCATTCTACTCACTCGAGATGCCTATCAGGTACACATGGTCACCTTTAACCTTACGCTCCAATCCAATCTGGAATTTTAAGTGTATTTTACCCCTTGTGGCCAAGTTTATTATGTTTGAATTTTCTATTTCCAGATGTGAACTATTTGATCAGAACTTAAAAAGCGCCCTGGAGATTGCAGAGAAGGCTGGCAACTTTGGAGCTGGGTCATGAAGCAGAAAATAATCATTTTTTAGTTCTTGTTCATTTATAAAAAAATTT
>NW_017831668.1:0-420 GCF_001891065.2 Hippocampus comes
AAAAAAAAAAACAGTTGTCCAAGGACCGATGTGCTTTGAAAGACATCCTTGTGAAAGATAAGTGCAGACATTTACATAAGGCATATTTTCAAAAAGTCGACAGAGCTCCTTTGATACACCTCCAAAGAGGCTTTTGGTGGATAAATACGGGAATTGCCCATTTCCGTGTGTTTCCGTCTATTCCCAAAAGAATCTTCCGGAAAAGGGGAAGAGTTGGAATGAGTGGAACCGAACGACGATTGTGGAAAGAGTCCCAAAAAAGTCCTTCTACAAAGTAGGTTGTCAACCGTAAAAGAGGGTCCTTCACGTGGAGATGAAGACAAAAGATGTCGCTACATTCAGAGGTTCAGGCAGAGAATGGCCACCAGGAGCAGGCCGAGGGTGCTGAGAGGCCGGGCGGCCATGACACTTCCTCCTGAG
>NW_017831669.1:0-420 GCF_001891065.2 Hippocampus comes
AAAAAAAAAGGAAATTGACCAAATTTGGACATGGGTCGCCACCTGACAATCACAATGTGCTGTACAACAACAGAGAATAGGGTGAGTAACGAAGACAATTTAATCACACCTGAGGGGTGGTTCTAATGGTTGTAACCCTTTGTGGAATATGTCATTCGTCTGTGTTATTTATTTTCGTCACGATCATCCTCTTGTTTTAGTCAATAAAACTTTGGACGGAGAAATAAATCACCAGATTCGCACGTTGAAGATATTGTAGCATAATTTAATACACCTGGGGCTTCCTTCACCTGTTCGAGTCAAGAGTAAAATGTGAAATGTGTTTCCTTTCAGTGACCCAAATTTACCAAAATAATGCCCAATTGCCATCATATCGACATATACCGACACTAACTATAAAAGATGGCACAGAATGAATTA
>NW_017831670.1:0-420 GCF_001891065.2 Hippocampus comes
TTTTCACATAGAGATACCTCAAGATTGCCGCATCAGTGAGGTAATAAAAAGAACAGTACGCTACCAATGCCTTTTGCGCAGAGCCCAGAGAAGGTGCAACATGCGAACATGCACTTTCATGCAGAAAAGATGCTAGATTACCATCGTAGAAAGTCCACTCTAGCTCAGGAACTTGAGAAGGCCTGACCGTGTAAGAGGGGCCATGGACATACTTCATTCAGAATTACCTGACACCTCTGCGCAAAAAAATGTTTGACTTTACTTTCCCTTTAATTTATTTCAAACACAATACGAAATGTCACAATACTAAATGTTTGATTAAGTCTTCCTTGTATTTATGCAATAAAAAAAAGAACTTGAATCATCCACCTGAATGCAGAAAACAAACATCTCCTGTATGCCAAGTTTGCATGTTCTACC
>NW_017831672.1:0-420 GCF_001891065.2 Hippocampus comes
AACATTGTTTCTTCAAATTTGCAGCTCGTAGGAAAATAACGTGTTCATGCTGTTTTCGGAACGTTCATTTGACATCCCATCCCTGGCAACACATTCCGTACATGGTTTGGGGAGGGAAATTGCTCATAGATTGAGGTCAGGGGATGTCATCTTACTCCTTAAATATTCATTCCAGCAGCACATTTATAAATGTAGTCCATATTGCAACGATGACACCGCGAGGGCAAAAAAGAACAAGGGCAGCAGCGTGTGCACTGCGGTGGGGTGGGGTGGGGTAATGACAGGGCTCGAACTACGAAGGCAACGTCCAAGAAGCGGAAAAAAAAAAAAACCCAAGCGCTCGGAGCGTCCTACCCCCCTTCTTCAAGTAGATTAGAATGTCACGGGTGAGCAAGTGTGCCAGGAGGTGTGTGTGTGTGT
>NW_017831673.1:0-420 GCF_001891065.2 Hippocampus comes
ACATTAGGGTTTTTTGCCAAATAATATTTGATGAAGTTGCTGCCTATAAAACCTGCACCACCTGTTACCAGAATGTTGTTTTGGTGGTCATTCATAAATTTTTGATTTATTGCATCTCGCTTGCCTTTTTATTCAAATACTTTAATATCGAAAGAAGAAAAAATGCACCAATAAAAATAAGGGGGAGTAAAATATGTGGGTTTCCAAAAAATGGAGTAATGACTTTTTGGGGCCTTCCGAAGTTAACTACCTTAATCACAGATTCTTCAATTCTCAGATCGATTTTTTTGTCTTCAATATCGCGGATCAATTCGCTCTTTAACCTAAACAGGTTTGGGATATCTATTTCTTTCTCTTCATCCAAAACTATGCGGCCATCACTTGACCTATCATTATTCAAGGCTAGATTGTCAGTATACT
>NW_017831674.1:0-420 GCF_001891065.2 Hippocampus comes
CCCTGTTTTCTCAATTCCTCCTCCGCTATTGTCAAACGACAAAGGAGGCTTTGCTTGCTCGTGGCGCCATCAGAGAGGCTTGGCCTTTTGCCACTCGGAAGTACGCGCGGTGTCACAGTGAAACATCCTATCCAACCTGTCCGCCGCTGCTCCTCCTCCTCCTCGTCCTGCTCCTCCTGGTCCTGCTCTCGTCTCTGACCCCTCTCGACCAATCGCTGAAGGGCCTGCTCCAAGCTGGGCCCACTCCAGCCGTCGGAGCGGTAGTAGGCCGGATATGACATCACCTCATCCCGGTCGTCGTCGTAGGCCAGCAGGTTCTGACGTCCGACTCCTCCGCGAGCTGCAAGTGCACACTGACAAAGGCCATTTTCTTGGCGGTTTACGACATGCTTAGTTCAGTGGGAGCACCCCCCCCCTCCC
>NW_017831675.1:0-420 GCF_001891065.2 Hippocampus comes
CAGGTACTGCGTGAAGACCTTCGCGGGCCACCGGGAGTGGGTGCGCATGGTGCGGCCCAACCCGGACGGCTCGCTGATCGCCAGCTGCTCCAACGACCAGACGGTGCGCGTGTGGGCCGTCCTGTCCAAAGAGTGCAAGGCGGAGCTGCGCGAGCACGAGCACGTGGTGGAGTGCGTCTCCTGGGCCCCCGACGGCGCGCGCCCCGCCATCCTGGAGGCCACCGGCTCCGAGGTACGTACCCCCAAACGGTGCCCGCTGTCCCACACGCCCGCTCACGCTTTTGCCCTCTTCTGACCGCAAAACAAGAAGCGCGCCAAGGCCGGCCCCTTCCTCCTCTCGGGATCCAGAGACAAAACCATCAAGATGTGGGACGTCGGCATCGGGATCTGCATCATGACCTTGGCGAGTACAGCACCCCC
>NW_017831676.1:0-420 GCF_001891065.2 Hippocampus comes
ATGATTCCAGAGAAATGATTTGGAACTTGACTGTTGTTTGTTCCCATGCGCATCCTTCCGCGCAGCCAAAAAAAACAAACACGCACACAACAGAGGACGGCCCCCTTCTCTCCGATGGCACGTCAGACGCTGAAGACAGCTGCGCTCATCACAGCTCTTTTCCCTTTTATGTTTCTCCGAGCACTCGTGTATCTCCTTGAGAAAATCACACAGGACAGACACTGACTCATCTTCCCTTCTGAAGACCGAACAACTTTTGTCCAACCGAGTGTGACACACGCACGTGCCAAAAAAAGCCTGCAAGATTCAAGGCCGAGTGGCGAGACACGCCTGGTTTCTGACAGGATGCGCGTGCGAAAGCGTGATCGGGGCGTACGATCGAGGGAAGGCTGCTTTCCAAAAAAAAAAAAAAAAAAAAAA
>NW_017831677.1:0-420 GCF_001891065.2 Hippocampus comes
GGGGGGGTTCCTTAATGTCTCATATTTCCTTATTATACTTGTCAGGGTGATGGAGCACACTGTGCTGGATCAATATAATGGTCACCCTACATGCACATTCCTCAGGACACACAAATATTGACACGGCGTCAATGCAATGGTGGGGGCAGGGAGGGGAAGCTGCATGCACTGAATAATAAGCTTGCACATCCGCAGACAAATAAACTTATGTGAACGGTTTTGCCCCTTTTCTCATTTTCTCAGTTATGAGAAGATTAGAGTGCTAGTAACAACAATATTGCTGCCCTGCCCAGCCGCTCTTTATGCAGTAGGTGCTGTGGGATGTTGAGGCATTATTACCTGTGGCCATGAATCATCTGCTTCAAAATTAAAGCTGGTGTGTCATCAACACATTACAGCAAGCCAGCATTTCTGCATAGC
>NW_017831678.1:0-420 GCF_001891065.2 Hippocampus comes
AGACAAAAAAAAAAGACAAACGAGGAAACAAAACCACATGTAATCTAAACAAAATCAGATTCACGAACACCTGCGGTTACGTGTAATTCCACTTTGCCTACACTATTAGTTCATTCGTCTTTGAGTTGCCTGCTGGGGGTCAAGCCGCCTTCAGTCAATCCGTGTGGCGAAAAAGTTGACGATGGCATTTGATCGATGCACGGATCAATACCCGTAATTATCGCTTCATTTAAGAACTGCCACCGGGCTGACTTTCCTGCAGCTCATTCGGAGTCCGTTATTCAGGAAGAGAAGGAGACGACGTGTCAATCCCTGACCCCCTCCCGTCTCCCTTCACTTTATCCTCCTCCCCCCTGCACGTCACCATGACAACAGCAGCGGATGGTTCGACATGAGTAGAGGAGGAGGAAGGGGGGGGGG
>NW_017831679.1:0-420 GCF_001891065.2 Hippocampus comes
AAAAAAAAATTAAATGTGAACATAAGCATCTGTATACATTTAAAAAAGGAGTGATACTTTCATGGGTCCAAATGTTTTGTCTTTGCAGTGATCCGCTCCCCACCACAGTGTATGAAAACGAGCAGATGGCTTCGAGGATCAGAGGTGGGTGATCAAAAACGACAGAAATCAATTTGATGATCCCCTTGTGCGTGCCGGCGTCGGCTAAGACGATCTCGTCTTCAGATGCCGATCCCACCGAGGCTCACTACGCAAACTTGGCTGACGCGGCGCCGACAGACGACGGTAGGAGACGTCGCTTTCGTTTTGAGGCAAGCCAGGTCTCGCGCTTAACAAACGCGGCGTGTCGCCTCACCACACAGACGCCGACGACTATGAAAATTCGGAGTTCCTGGCGCAAAAGGCCCACCGGCCGGAGAA
>NW_017831681.1:0-420 GCF_001891065.2 Hippocampus comes
CTTGTGGGTAATTTAAAAATAAACAGCATAACGGGTTGACTCATGGCGTAATCCGCAAACTATTCGAGAGGATTCGCGGCTGTTTACATTACGCATGCTCACATGGCTTTCATTTGACGAATGCTTGCCAGGTGTCCTGATGTTAGGAGATTGCGCTGAACAATTTGAAGTATTTCATTCAGTGTAGGTTTGATCAAAAAGTAGGAAAACAACTCTACACTGAAATTTTAAAACTCTCTAAAATAAATTCTATGTCCTTCCGATTCATCCATCCATTGACCCGTCCAAGTCAGGTTGGAAAGTGAAGCTATTAAGCAATAAAAAAAAGAACCTTTAATCCACCATAAAAAAAATTACAACAGAGTCCATTGTGCAGTTTACTTTTAAGGAAAACAACACCATGTGAAATTGAAAAAAAAA
>NW_017831682.1:0-416 GCF_001891065.2 Hippocampus comes
ACACACACACACACACACACACACAAATACACTCATCCATTAATGAGTGGACGTCTAATTCAAATTCCAAAAATGAGGGAGTCACTTCTTTTATTTTATTGATAGCACCTACCATCATCTCTTGCCGCAATTTTGCATTTTAACGATCATTAATAAACTTTTATTGTTTTGTTAATTATAACACCAGCCTCCCCCATAATAGGGAAACTGATTTTCTGCTGCATGATAGACAGTGGAAAAGTAGTGGCATGCGGAGGAAAACAGAGTGGAGCCTGTAAAGTTGAACTCATTTTTTTTCCCCTATGCAATGTTTTTAATATTATTGTATGCAAATAACCAATTGAAAACCAAATGGTAAAAAGTCAAGAAATAACTTAAGGGTTTCCACTGCATGTATTCATTCACACTAATGTTTA
>NW_017831683.1:0-420 GCF_001891065.2 Hippocampus comes
CACATCATTAGCATCCTACGCCAAGAAAAACACAGCTTCCCGCCTCTCACCCAAATCTTGGTTGCCTTTTTGTCCATTTCCACCCCCTTGCTGAGAACAGGGACGGGCGACTTCAATGACAGAGGGGGTGCCGCGATTTCTGGGTACCACGAAGGACAGCGCACGTCTTGAACAGTTGTATGACAAAATTGCCATTTTCCATAAGGACCAAAAGATGTGCACGTCTATTTTTGGGGGGGTTCAACCAATGTACTTCACAAGAACGATCTATTTAAATGCTGAAATGGAAATCAAAGATTCTCTCTTCAAAAAGGAAGCAAACAAAAATTCCCCCTATATGACAAGTTCAATACCGTTATTTGGAAGATTTTTTTTGTTCCAAATGGTAATTATTTTGTATTTTGTAATTTCACTGTCAGC
>NW_017831684.1:0-420 GCF_001891065.2 Hippocampus comes
CACCTGCAGTCGGCATTCTCACGTCTCCACACTGGAGTGAATGTATGTGACTAAGAGTCAGGGCCTGACCAGTTGATGAGTGATGTGGGAGTCTGCAAATGAGAGTGTAGAGGCCAGCAAACACGTGCTGAGTGACTCGGCGTCAGTTGTAGCCGTCGGCAGCTTGTGCCCGAATGTAAACAAACTTATTAGGCGTCTGTTTTCTCATCATTCCTTCAATAAAGTGAGCAAAAAGCGCACGGGCGGCTGTGTGTACCCTCGGCCACCTGTGGAGGGATTACAATTCGTTTTAAGTTCGAGTAGTAGGTTAAATTAGCGAGTGATGTTGATCGTCGACGGCGTTGTGTAAGACAGTTCTGTTCCAAATTTTGGGAATTTTGTGAGACGTCCGCAATGTAGAGAGACCACGAAAAAGTGAAC
>NW_017831685.1:0-420 GCF_001891065.2 Hippocampus comes
TTTTTTTTTTACTTGGCATACGGAATAGAAAGAAGACAAAACGGATTAAACCTGACAATAAACCAATCCCAAATGAAGGTGCCTCCTCATGATTTTGAATGACCTGCAAGGTCGCTGATGTGCCCACTTTGATGGTGTGTTGACTGACCTCAAACACCTGACCGTTGATTTATGAATACAACTGCATTTAGCATTTAAACAGGCTGTGAGAATGGATTAATAAAATAATGAATACATTAATAAATCACCATGAACCTTAAAAATGAAGAGGAATGTAAACGCTATTGACAATAATGACCATATCCTCATTCGTGCCCATTAACGTGACAATTTAAAGCCAATTTTGAGTAATATTCTTGACCAGTGTTTGAATTATCCAGTTTATTTTGCTTATTATTTGTATTTTTAGTAGCAAGTACT
>NW_017831686.1:0-420 GCF_001891065.2 Hippocampus comes
AATAAATAAATCCGTGTTATAGCGAGGGATTACCGTACATGCACAAATTTATATCTCTAAAACTCGGCCAGCGTTCACACTTTCAAGCGATCAGTCCGACAATATTCCCGGGAAATTATCATTTTTGGAACGGGCCACATTGATGACCTCTGGTTTCGAGAGTAGCTTCACAAGCAGTGAGCAAAAAGATGACTGGATGCAACAATTATTCCACGTGAATATCGTCGTAGAAAAACGCCATTGCTCTCGCAGCCGCATTAAGGACTATTTTTGTGATGTATCGGTACTTGAGTCCAATCTGCATAGAAAAGAACTTACTATCTGATTTCATTTTCCAACAAATGAGTTGCAGATATCAAAGTTATGACGTAGAAATCCAGAATACAGTCCTGAATTTCAGAAGATCGATTTGATGAAGAC
>NW_017831687.1:0-421 GCF_001891065.2 Hippocampus comes
AACAACCAAAATAGAGAAACGAGCTTATGGGGATAAGCCTAAGCGAATAGAGAAAAAAATAAGTTTTACTTTACAAGTCCATCGAAAAGAAGCCGAAATAGAACGAAGCAAAAAATATATGGGCTGGCAAGTATATGCTACTAATGCCCCAAGCACTTTATTGACTTTTGAAAAATGTGTATGGAAATATCGGTATCAGTCTAATATTGAGAGTCGTTTTGATGATATTCGTAATAAAATGGCGGCTTTATTGCCTGTGTTTTTACAAAAGGATGAACGAATTGAAGGTTTAGTAAATGTTTTGCTGCTTGCATTGAAAGTATGTTCCATACTAGAGTATAAAGCAGCAAAAACCTTACAAGACCAAAAAAAGTTACTTTTCAATGTCTATGAGGGGAATCCAAACAGAGGTACACATAGA
>NW_017831688.1:0-405 GCF_001891065.2 Hippocampus comes
ACACACACACACACACACACACACACAAACGCAGACTCTTCCTCTCTCATACTCTACCTTGCTCACTCTTTTTCTAAGAAACACATCAGGTCCAGGGAGAGAAATAAATTATGGGTTTTGCCGCTTTTTGAAGTCCTCTCGCGTCAACACCAATAAATGCCAAAGCATGGTCCGCCTCCCCGCTCCTAAATTAAGTAATTATTACCCCTGGCGTGACTTGGTCATGTGCACTGTAGCAACACTGCGCCTGGGCAAGGCTGCAAGCCTGAGGTCAGCAACGAGCGGAGGCAATGGGGAACAAGTGGAGCATATGTCCTCTAATGAAGTCAAGACCTTGAGTATGTCTAAGCTGAATGATTTACACTGATGCTGAGGGACCTCAGAGCATTCATCGGTCAACACGTG
>NW_017831689.1:0-421 GCF_001891065.2 Hippocampus comes
CCCCGAGGATGAAGTTAAGAGAAAAGGACTTGCCATGTCTATCGCCTGGCTCATGGTGTGGCTGATGCCACACAGACGTGAAAGGAGGTCTTGTGACACAAACGGTGGACAGCGAAGAGAGCGAGAGAAGCTAACAGGCAGCTGTAGAAGCTTATCAAACAGACTGGAAGGCGAATCAACCTGCAGCACTGCAGGAACGCACCATGTGAGCATGCGGCTTGCTTTTTCATGGCTTGCCAATCATTCACAAACGCATCCATCCACATAAGCAGCTCTCTTGTATGATATTGTAAATCCTGTGTATACAAAGATGTATTTTCTATGGAAGCTGTGTCTGTGTACAGTAGAAAAGGTTGTAAATGTTTGACAGTGACACTCCATT
Organism: Hippocampus comes; assembly: GCF_001891065.2. Classification (NCBI taxonomy): domain Eukaryota; kingdom Metazoa; phylum Chordata; class Actinopteri; order Syngnathiformes; family Syngnathidae; genus Hippocampus; species Hippocampus comes. Next base: position 383 of record NW_017831689.1, read on the forward strand.
TAAATTAAAACGCTCAAATTTAACCGTGAAAAACAAAAC
>NW_017831690.1:0-421 GCF_001891065.2 Hippocampus comes
GTCCGACGTGAGTGCATATCCGTCACTAAACGTGGAGTTTAGTTGTCGTCAATCTTGCCCATATTGGCTCTCTGCTTTCTGTGTATCGGAAGCAGTACAAAGCGTCCAAGCCCGATTTTCATGGGACTTGATGCGGCGTTTCAGTCCTCCATCTACGCCGCAGTGGCCCCTGTACTCAGTCTTAACAGATGACAAAGTGCGCAGTATCTTGACGCATCAAACTTTGGAATGTCACTCATTTTGGTCACACGTGATCTTTTGCAATTCCTTCATTCTACTTTTTTTTCTTTTTTTTTTTTTTTAAAGATCCTTTTCTCAGCAGACGACGAGATGGACGAGTCGGATGAGGACGACGTTCGCCGCCTCGCGGGCCTGAAGGCGGTTAAGAAGAAGAAGCTGCGTATGGGGATCCCCGTGTGAC
>NW_017831691.1:0-421 GCF_001891065.2 Hippocampus comes
TTTTTTTTTTAACTAGGCAAATATTTTTGTACAATTCAATGTGGAGGCAGTTTCATGCAAATAAATCATACTGTGATGACACAATCTGGGGGAAATTATGAACCTGTCATTCAAAGACACAATTTGGAAACATTTTCTGGAGAAAAACAGGGCTCGAAAATTGTCAGGAAACATGAAACGAGGTACAGTACTTGCGTTTACCTGAGTGTTTCGCGTCCTGTATGGCGAACTGCTCTCCAAGTCAGCCAGGATGCTGGTGAGAGAGTCGATTTCGGCGTCCAAGCTGGAGCGTCGCTCCTCCAGAGTCTTTTCGGGTCCTCTCGTCTGCGAGAGGAACATACAAAATACATTTAACCAGGGCACCTTCATGTTGGTACGGTTTTTCCATTCACAAAAGTTGATTGCATTTGTTAAAAAAAAA